>NC_141906.1:51926398-52229429 GCF_057802395.1 Ceratotherium simum simum
ATAACTTTTGAAATTTTGAATCACTGCTATTTAACCTAATTTCCTAACAATATTGGGGGGAAAAAAGACACAGCACAACTTAGGTATTTCTTATAAATATAATAGACAAGATTTTGGGTTGAATGAATATATAAATTATCACTTTATGTATCAATACAAATATTTTAAGTTACTTAAACTTATTAAAAGTATTACAATGAATGTTGTATATTTTAGGTCCATTAATTTCACCTTTACCAATCGTATTGATAATTAAATATTCTCTCTGTTATCAATTTTGTGAATAATGGGATTAACCATGTGCCCCAATGCCGAGAAAGACCATCCTAGCAGAGGTTTAGAAATGAAGGACCTCTGGATTCCTGGTCCGTGTTTGGAAAGGGATTTTAATAAATCTCAAATATTTGGATCATTTTTACATACCATTGTTTTGAAATAATCTTGATTTCATAGCAAAAATAAAATATAATAAATGCATTGAATATTTATATCCTAATGTCTCTGATAAAATTCCATAGTTATAAGCCTTTAATCAAAAGATTATATATGGTTTAGCAAAGTGCAACCTGCACGAGTCAGAGTAGTTTATTGCATATTACTCTTCATCACAAAATTTGAGTCAGAGATACAGATGCACAATATTTGGTCAGACAAATTTTCTTAAGATTTTGAGGAACAGAGCTGTGGGTTTATTAATAATTTATCAGAACCACACATACATAATTTGTCATGGCTGTGTATATGTTCTCTGAAATAAATAAAATTCATTAAAAATAAAATGTTTTGGTCAAAAACAGCCTTACTAACCAGCATAACTATACAATGAAACATTATTGTATTTTCAGTTAAGAGCTTGAGCTCAGCTTCAAATAGACCTATTACTACCTTGTTTTACTTTTCTCTCTTAATTACTGTAGCAGTAAACTGGAAGTTTCAGGGGTTTTTACTGTCCTTTCATTCTCTTTGCAAAACAACATTAAGAAACATTCTGCTACTTACTTAGACAGATTCCGGTCTCTGCCACTGGTGGGACTATTTGGTTGTCTAAGCAGTCTTAACCCTCCAGGATGATAGAGCTCACTTACATGGAGAGCTTGTCAAATGGGTTTGCCCACAACTCACCGCAAATCTCTGGGGCAGTTTGGAAACTTTCAAAAGTAAAGTGTATCCTGATCCATTTTATTCCTTGCTCTGGGGCAGGTATTGAACGCCAGAGGTCGTACTGAATCATAACCTGATGACTAAAGTAGTCTCAATGTTAACATCTGGGAATGGCCACACAGAGCTTTGCTATGCCTTGGCTTTAGGAACAGTTGTCACAGTTTATTAATCCCATTTATTTTCAAAAGAGGAAGAAATGTCTTTGGAGGTGTTGAAGATGCCTAGGCACATAAAACCATTTCCCATGAGTATTCCATTATGTGAGTGATAGGCAAAAAATCTTTATGTTAAAAGTTGTCACGTCTTAGAGAAGTTTAGACATATTAAAATAGAGAATTATATGTAATATATGGAACATATTTTTAGGTCAACAGTAATCTAAATATTATCTTCATTCATGAGGAAAGTTCTAGTAAACTTAGGTTCAGAGTGGTTTTTAAGGTTAAATTTGCTCTATTGCAACAACTACATTATATAAAATTGTATCAATTTCAATTTGGAAAATCTTGCTGCAAAACTATCACTAGCCAGTGATTAAAATAAAAATTTTGTCACTTGCATCCAAAATACACCACTCATCACTTCCAATAATCTTCTATGTCAAATCTCATATATATAATCCCTTAAACAGATTTTCGAGTATTTATATTACAAGCTCAAATGATTCAAAGAGCAATGAAATAGTAAAAGTAGCATAAAATAAATTAAACTACAGAATGAGAATAAAGATGAAGCTCTAATCCATATGATTTCATTTACATGTTCAGAGACTGAATTTAGCTTCAGAATTTATTCCCTTCCTATAAAGGTTAGAAGATGGAAAAGGATTTGAAATGAATGCCTCTTTTTTTTTTAGCTTTATTGAGGTATAATTGACAAACATGTATAAGATATGTAAAATGTACAATGTAATGATTGACATACATATACATTGTGAAAGGATTCCCTCTATCAAGTTGATTAACATATCCATCATACATGTTTACTGGTTTTGTGGGGGTTTTTTTGGTGAGAACATTTAAGTTCTACTCTCTTTGCAAATTTCAATTATACAATACAGTGTTGCCAACTATAATCACCATGTTATATATTACATCCTCAGAGATTATTTATTTTATAACTGAAAGTTTGTACCCTGTTACCAACCTTTCCCTATTTCCACCACCCTTCAGCTCCTGCAACAACTTTTCTACTATCTGTTTCCATGAATTCAATTTTTTCTTGTTGTTGTTCCACATATAAGATACACCATGCGGTATTTGTCTTTCTCTGTCTGGCTTATTACACTCAGCATGATGCCCTCCAGCTTCATGCATATTGTCCCAAATGGCAGGATTTTCTTCTTTCTCATGCATGAATAATTTTCTATTGTATATGTATATATACCACATCTGTATCCATTCATCTGTTGATAAACACTTAGATTGTTTCCATATCCCAGCGATTGTAAATAATGCTGCAATGAACATGAGAGTGTAGATATCTCTCTGAGATAATGATTTTGTTTAATTTGGTTATATACTCAGAGGTAAGATTGCTGGATAATATGGTAGTTCTATTTTTAACTTCTTAAGGAACTTCCATACTGTTTTCCATAATGGTTGTACCAGTTTACACTCCCGTCAAAAGTGTACAAGGGTTCCCTTTTCTCAACATCCTCACTAGAATTTATCTCTTGTCCTTTTGATAATAGACATCCTACCAGATATGAGGTGATATCTCTTTGTAGTTTTGGTTTGTTTTCTCCCTGATGGTGAGTGATGTTGAGCACCTTTTCATGCATCTAATGGTGATTTGTAAGTCTTGTCTTGAGAAATGTCTATCCAAGTCTTTTTGTCTATTTTTTAATTGGATTATTCATTGTTTTGAGTTGTCTGAGTTCCTTGTGTATTTTGGACATTAACACTTTATCAGAAATGTGGTATGCAAATATTTTCTCCCATTCCATAGGTTGCCTTTTCAGTTTGTTGATGGTTTCCTTTTCTGTGCAGAAGCGTTTTAGTTTGATGTAGTTCCAGTTATTTCTTTTTGCTTTCATTGCCTTTGCTTTTGCTGTCAAATCCAGAAAATTGTTGCCAAGACCAATGTCAAGGAGGCTACCCTCTGTGTTTTCTTCTAGAAGTTTTATGATTTCAGGTCTTATGTTTAAATCTTTAATTCATTTTGAGTTGATTTTTGTGTATGCTGTAAGATAGGGGTCAGTTTTCATTCTTTTGCATGAATCTAATCATTCAGCCCAGGCTGAACTGCTAGTTTTCTCTCAAACTTTTGTGATTGTCCAAGTTGCCTTCTGTGTTCTTAGAGGTTCCCAGTAGATGATGGTGTGACAAGACCCATCAGTGTTCCAAAAGGGAGGATGGCAGTCAGCACCTAGATGCAGGCTGATTAAAAACTGCACCCTCAGGTAGCTGTTGGGAAAATATGCAGTTAAGTCCCTTCCAGGGCGAAACTGGGAGATGGGCATTTTTGTCTGCTCCCTCTAAGCTGGGCTCAGGTGTATAGCCATGGCTCAGTGCTTCTGCATCCCTTAAGAACTGTTTCTTTGTTTGCTACAGTCCTGTGGGACTCGTGAATGTAAGCTCTGTTGGCTGTCAGAGCCAGGCGATTTGGGGACCTGTCCCTCATGTAGCAGGAATAAAAGTTGTGGCACTTTTGTGTGTACAAGCTCCTTCCAGGAAGATACTGGCAACTTGGAGCAGCATGGAGGGAGGAGGAGTGGAAGGTGTCCACCGGCTTCCCAGGTCTCCAAGGAGAATTGCAGATAGCCCCTAGATCCCAGCTAAATTAGAAGCCTGACCCTCAAGCAGCAGCTTTTCAAGTTTGCTGGTAGACTCCTTTCAGGCAAAGACTCAGTGATAGCATTTTTGCCTGTTCCCTCTGCGCTGAATCCTGGAGTGATAGCCACAGTGAGTGCTCATGGACCTTAAGAATTGTTTCTTCATTTGCTAAAGTCTTGTGGGTAGCATGGATGCAAGCCCTGTTGGCTTTCAGAGCTAGATGTTTTGGGGACCCATCTTTTGGATGAGAGTCTTTAAAGTGGGGGTTCTGGATGTGAAGTCCAAACCTTTACCTCCTCAGGGGAAAGCTGGGAGTTGGGCGTTCCCTCTCAATTGATGATGCTGTGTTGGGGGCGGAGTTTATGGCAAAAGTGTGTCTCAGCCTTTCCTACTCATTTCAAAGGGTATATTCTCATTCGCCCAATATGTAGAATTTTCTCAGCTAGTTTCTGGATCTCTTTCAGAGGGAATCGCTCCATGTGTAGCTTTACCTTTGGTGTATCTACAGGAGGAGGGGAGCTCAATTGCCTCTCATGTTGTCATCTTGGTCAACTCCCTGGATGTGTGAATGCCTCTTTTTTATCAGATGTGACCTGCACTGATAATTGTAATTTAATCATGACAGTGATTTTCTGAGGAAAGTTTTTGTGGAAAGATTAAGTACTTTTTTAACTACAGAGTTTTTATTAGACAATGTTATGAACAGATTCAGTAGAAACATTTTGGAACATTTGAATAACCTGAGTGGTCTTCTTCTAATTAATCTCATTAATGTCTTTTAGGTATTCATAGTGTTCACGGATGTGTCAGACAGGATAGTAAAATAGAATTTTGCATGTTAATATTAATGGGACTAGTTGTATTCCCAGATCTCTGCTGTCTTCAAGGTCCTGTTGAAATCAGTAAGCTCCTCTGTGGCATACTTTCAGTATTTTATTAAGAGTGTGACTAGAAGAAACAGGCAAGAGATGCTGAAGAAAATTTGTTAAGCAGTCTTTCCAGCCTTCTGCTGAATAGGCAGAGGAGGTGGTTTGTGCAAGGTTCACTGTTTGGTGTTCTGTTTCTGTATCCTAAGCAATCACTGCTGGATGCTTAAACAGCTATTGGCAGCTAAGAGATAATAAAAATAATGGTGTATTTTCCTTTTAATATTCTATTGGATTCACTTTGCTAATATTTTGCTGAAGATTTTTGCATCTCAGAGTTATTGGCTTATAATTTTCTTTTCTTATAGTAGGCTTTGTATAAGGGTAATGCTGGCCTTATAAAAATAGTTGGGAAGTGTTCTCCTATTTTTTGCAAGAGTTTGAGAAGGATTGGTATTAATTCCTTTTTAAATTGATGAATAAATGAAAAGCAATAGGATATATGGGAGTATATGAGGAGCCATTTGGTTTAAAACTAATTAGGCTTAAACTTGTTTTTCCAGAAACGCCTGACGTGGCCTGTTGAGCATGCATTGTACGTCTGCTTTAAACATTTATGATGTCCCGAAGCCAAGAATGGAGCCCTTAAAGATAGGGATATTGCCTCCCCCATATCAGCATTTCTTTAAGGATAAGCGTCTCTTCCCAGAAACTGAGGATTAATTGCTGACCTGCTTTAACTCATCCGTGACCACTGACCTGCTGAGCACCCACCTGCTGTGCTCACCGTCCCGCTGTGCTAGCAAAGCTTCTCATGACTGTAGTAAAAGAGACATTCCTGTCATACGTGATGTATGTTCTTTGTTCCGAGATGGTGTATAACGACTCTGTATACACTGCTTCTTTGGAGAGCTTCTTTCGTTGATGGAAAGGTTCTCCCAGGCTATAGTCCTCAAATTCGCTCATAATAAACACACCCCAATTTTTATTTATAGATTGATTATGGATTATGTTTGGTAGAATTTGCCAGTGAAGCCATCAAGTTCTGGGCTTTTATTTGTTGGAGGTGTTTGACTACTGCTTCAATCTCTTTAGTTATCATTGGTCTGTTCAGATTTTCTGTTTCTTCATTATTCAGCCTTAGTAGGTTGTGTGTTTCTAGGAACTTATCCATTTTTTCTATTAGAGAAAACACAGGGAGAAAAATTCTTGATATTGGTCTGGGCAATGATTTTCTTTGATATGATCACCAAAGCATAGGCAACAAAAGCAAAAATAGAGAAATGAGATTGCATCAAACTAAAAAGATTCTGCATAGCAAAAGAAACTATCAGAATGAAGAGACAACCTATGGAATAGGAGAAAATATTTGCAAACCATATACCTGATAAAGGGTTATATCCAAAATATATAAAGAACTTCAACAATTCAATAGCAAAAATCCCAAATAATCCAATTAAAAAATGGGCGCAGGACCTGAACAGATATTTCTCAAAAGAAGACATACAAATGGCTAAGAGATATAGGAAAAGGTACTCAACATCACTAATAATCAGGAAAATGCAAATCAAAACCACAATGAGTATCACCTCACACAAGTTAGAATGGCTATTGTCAAAAAAACAAAAGATAACAGTGTTGGTGAGGATGTGGAGAAAAAAGAACCCTTGTATACTGTTGGTGCTAATGTAAATTGGTATGGCCATTATGGAAAACAGTATGGAGTTCCTCATAAATTAAAAATAGAGCTACCTTGGAGCCATGCCGGTGGTATAGTGGTTAAGTTCCTGCGCTCTGCGTCTGTGGCCCGGGGTTCGCAGTTTCCAATCCCAGGCACGGACTGATGTACCGCTCTCATCAAGCCATGCTGTGGTGCAGTCCCACACACAAAATGGAGGAAGATGGGCACAGATGTTAGCTCAGGGCCAGTCTTCCTCACCAAAAAAAATAAATAAATAAAAATAGAACTATCTTATAATTCAGCAATCCCATTTCTGGATATATATCCAATGAAACAAAATCAGTGTCTTGAAGAGATATCTACACTCTCGTGTTCGTTGCATTATTCACAATAGATAAGATATGGAAACAAACTGTCTGTAGACAGATGAATGGATAAAGAAGATGTGATGTGTATATATATATGTATACACACACACACACACCGTGAAATAGCATTCAGCCATGAGAAAGAAGGAAATCCTGCCATTTGAGACAACTTGTGTGAACCCAGAGGACGTTATGCTAAGTGGAATAAAACCAAACGGAGAAAGACAAATACCTAGCCCTGGAAGACAGGGTGCAGAGGAAGGAGAAGGAAATTGTGCTTTTCGTTGGTGGCGATGTGGATGGGGAAGAGGCATGAGTGAGGAAAACAAATAGGAGAGAATGGGCTATTATGGGTCCTATATTGGACATATGTGTTTGAGTTATATAGGGGCACTCCATATCAAAATACATAACAGACTATAAGCTACTGAGCTCTGAAGCTAAAGACATTAATTGGAATTGGAAAAAAAAAAAAGAGAGAGAGAGAGTCATCAACATGTAGATAGTAATGGCGGCTGTAAGGAAATGGCATGGCCAACAACAAGTACCACTCCATAACGTGAGTCTCAGATTCAAATGCCCCTTGGGCTTTGACATTTTGTAAAATAGATGTATGGAAAAGAGGGCAGATCATACAACTCTGAAAATGTAAAAGTGACGTCTAGAAGAAAGTTCAGCAAAGAGGACTCAGAAGAATCTATAAGCCAAGTAGAAGGAAAACCATGAGAATGTTTTTTCATGAAAGCCACAGAAAGAGCCTTTGTTAAAAGAGGCAATGACAAAGAGTGTGTGACATGCTTCAAATAAGTCAAATAAAGAAAGGACTGATGTGTATCTATTGACATGTAATTATAATAACAAGCACAACTTCACTGGAGTAGTGAAAGCAGAAGCTAAACTTCGTTTTGTTAACTAGTTAATGGAAAATGAGGAAACTAATAGGGATTACAGTAGAGTCCATTAATCTATATATCAATTAGACTAATCTATCAGTACCGGTTGTGGAGTGTTCCTGTGCTGTGCACAGACAGTGTGATTAGTTCATAGCCAAGGTGAGGATAGCTCCTGGCCCCGACCAACCGGAGATCCTGTTTGGGAAACAGAGTAGCCTGGAGCGGGCCCCTCCCTCTCCTGCCCTAGCAAGGGAGCTGCTGCCTAGCCCCACCCGCTGTGGAGAGTGTCTTTCAGCCCCATCTGACCAGAAGGGCTGGCAACAACTCCTGGAAGCTGTTTGGCCGAGTAGCACTTGAGCCTAGAGGCAGGAAGGCAGAGCCAATAGTTTGTAGAGCAAAGCTAGTGGTCCTGTTTGGTCAGGGAACTTGGGGTGCAGGTTGGCTTGAGACAATAAACAAAGAGTTTTGCTGGCTTTAGAGCTGCTTCTCCTTCTGTACCTGGTAAGGGAATCTAATTTGCAGCCCTGCTCATCGTTGAATGCAGCCTTCAGCCTTTCCTACCAGAGAACCTAACCAGAGCACATGGGAAGCTGCATAAGCCATTCAATAGCCTTACGTATAGCGGCACATGAACAGAGAGCACAGTCTGTGATTTCCACCTTCTGTATAGCAAAACCAGAGGCTTCACCTGATCTGGGAATTCAGTGCACACTCTGGCCTGATTTGGGTCACCAAACAACAAACTATACAGACCCTGAGTCCCATCCTGCTGCTCTGCCCCAGGACAGGGAAGCTAATTCATAGCTCCATCTACTACTTTGAATATGGTAACCAGTCCCAACCATCTAGTAAGCTTGACCAAAGAATCCAGGCAAATGTGGAGTCCATTCTACAGCCTCACTTGGGTAGGGAACCAAGCCAGCAGTTCTATCCAACTGTTCTCAGGCAGTGGCACACACCCCTCTCCCCCGTCCTCAGAGCTCCAACAGTTGCCTCACCCAAAAATAGACCATAATAGCAGACCCCACCTGTCCAAGGACATTACCAGCAGACACGCCCAGAAACCCAAAGTGAGCTGGCTGGTAAAGAACTGACTCTACCAAAGCAAACCTGTACAGTCTGGAAGAAGAGCCGAATTACTCAAACATGTAGATACTAATGTAAGGAATCAAGCATCACAAAAAATCAGGTAAATATGACACCACTGAAAGAAAGTAATAAAGCTCCAATAACTGACCTTAAAGAAATGGAGATCTATGAACTATCAGACAAAGAATTCAGAATAATCCTCTTAAAGAAGTTCAGTGAACTATGAGAAAACACTGACAACAAAACAAAATTAGGAAAACAGTGCATGAAAAATGAGAAGTTTATCAAGGAAATAGCAACCATAGGAAAAAAAACAGAAATCCTAGAGTTGAAAAATACAATAAGTGAACTGAAGAATTCAATAGAGAGTTATAAAAATAGACTCAACCATGCCAATTATTTGCAATTAGGAAATATTATGTTATAAATAAGAACATTTCAGACGATGGTGACCACAGTAAAGTGGACATTTTCATATGTCACTGATATAAGTACAGGTTGTTTCAAGTTTTTGGATGTAATTTGGCAGTATGGGTCTAGACCTTATACTTCATCATGCCCTTTAACACAGTAATTCTATTTCTAGAGGCTTATTGTAAGAATTTTATTTTGAATTGTAGACAAATGTGGTGCCAAGATGCCATTACAGTTTTATTAAAAATGAAAAAGCATATCAAATGTCAAATAGCACAGAATAGTTAAATATGTATTAAACTTCTATACTGTGGAAAAATGCACAGTCAACATAATGATGTTTAAGATAATATTTCTAATCACATGAAACATGATTATGACATTTGCAAGGTAAGAAATACAGTATTCAAAGGGTATTATTGAAACTATGTGAAAATGTATGTCAAAAAAGAGTGGAATTAAATAAAACACACTCTAAAATTAGTAATCTCCTGATGGTAGTATACTGAGTTTTTATCATCTTTTCTATATCTTCCAAAATTTCTATTAAGACCGTGTATTCCATTTACAAGTAGAACATTATAATGTAAGCCCCTCAATGTTCTGCTAGTTTCTAAGCATACAACTCTTATATATTCATTCATTCATTCCCTCATTTATTCACCAAATATTAATCGACCAGCAATAAAAAAGGCAGACTAGGTTCATCCTCTCTCCATTCTACTGGAAGAAGACAGAATATGAGTAAGCGAGCAAGAAAATACACACATTAATAAAGTCAAGAAAACATATAAATAAATAATTGATAATTGTACTACATGCTATGCAGGAAATAAGTAGGCAATAAATACAGTGACATGATAGAAGTAACTCAGGGGGAAGTATGATAGGTGATAATTGATAATTAAAAGAGATCAGCCATGTAAAAAGGTTCCTCAGCAAAAGAGCATTCCATGCAGAGGAGACAGCAAGTGCCAAGAAGTTCAGGTGAACATAAGCATGATATGCTCCAGAAATAGAAATAAAATATGGTTGTGAAGAGGAAGTGTGAGAAGGTAGGAAGGAGAAAATCATCTGGGGCATGGTAAGGGGTTTGGATTCTCAGTGCAATGGAAAGTCCTGTGAGGGGAATTTGGTCTAATTATTTGTTTGATAATCATAAAGTTTCTCATACTATTGTTCAATAAAGTAATTGCATTTATTGCTGACATTACATTTTTTTCTACAAAAATATTTGTAGGTTGATAGCAATCACGCTACCAATAATACAGTATATTTATATAAATTTAAATAAGTACAAAGATCAATATCTGAAATTATCTTATTTATTATGTATTTATTGCACATCTCCCCCTGCTGAAACATTTTTTCTAAGAGAGGAGATTCTCCCTCTGTTTTGCTCCACAGTATTCCCAATGATATCACTGTGTATTTCACATAATAAACACTTAATATGTATTTGTTTAATACATGAATGCCGTCATCATTTTCAATAGATTGTATAAACTGTGCAATAATACTGACAACTTTATTTAAATGCTTTATGTTTTAAGTTCCTACTCTAAACCTTTTTTAACCTTTTTCTTGACATTTCCTCTTCCCTGTATTCTAAGGCCCTATATTATTCTGGTTATGCTTCTCATCTGGTCATTCCTCTTTTCTTTTTTTTTTTTTGCTGAGGAAGATTCGCCCTGAGCTAACATCTGTGCCAATCTTCGTCTATTTTGTATGTAGGTCCCTGCCACCGCATGGCTGCCAACGAGTGTTGTAGGTCCGCTCCAGGGAACCGAACCCAGGCCGCCAAAGCAGACTGTCCCGAACTTAACCACTAGGCCACGGGGCCAGCCCCTGGTCATTCTTCTTACTTCTCTTTTCTTTAAAATGCCATTTGTGTCCCTCTGTAGGTTCTTTCACTTGAAAATATCATGTATTTCCACACCTCCAATTCTCAGAACACTCTTAATCCTCCCCTTTTCTTGGAGGTAAAGGCATGCATCCCTAATTGTATTTCTAGCAGAGATAAATCAACAGAAATATAGCCAGTATGTTTCTTTGCCTCAGACATCTCTATGTGGATGCTCTCTCAACTGCTCATCAGCTATATATCTGAAATCTAATTTTTTTGAATTGTTGTTGATTTGGCATCGAATTGGAATTGAACTGGCATGCTTTGAATTGGCGTTTCTGTTAATAAAACCAATTCTATTAATCAAACCCCTCAAATTCAAAACCACAAGTTCACCTTTAATATGTCCTTGTATCTCCTCCTCTAGGATCTTACTTCCACCACTATGCCATCCCACGTACTCACTGCTCATGCATGAACCCTACCTCACCTGCACAAACACATCCATTCTTTTACCAAGAGCAACATATTTTTATGTCTGAAATATGTCTTTTACATATCTCCTCTTTTCTATTTCCACCTTTATCTCCTTTTTATGAAGCCGATGCTTATCACCTATCAAGTGAGAGAGAGGAAGAGGAAATGGTGATATATAATTGTAATTGTCATAGGCTGGACAGACGTACAGAAGAAAGAAAGCATAAAAGGAGACTGGGTTATTGTGGACTGTAGATATCTGTATTTCATCCCACTGTTAATGGCTTTTGGCAGACATCAAAATCATGTAACACATAAAATGTAATATTCATTCAGTGTTTTATTATGAGTAAATTAGACTCCCATCTGGAAAACATACCTTATTTTTATTTTTAATGGCATACGTTATTAAGATATTGAAAAATATTTAAATTTTTTGGTCACAAATTGAACAAGAAATATGTCCAGTTATGAAGAACACAACTGACATATATTCATACTGATGTTTGTCAAGAATAAGCATGATTATGTAATATAATCATTATACAAAAGCCTTCTGTTACCATAAATTGACTTGACATTTCACTTTATTTGTTAAGATATGTGTGAATGACCCTGAGGAAGGCTATTCATACATTGTGTTTAAACTTTGTGCATACTGAGTACTTGTAGATACAGTAATCATTAAGCATCTCAGTTGGGAATTCTAACATTTTAAATTTAAGCAAGGAAAAGCAGGCTAGTTTTACACAAAGCATCTTCTAAAGCAGGGGCAAACTATCTCTCTAGAAATACAAAGTCTTCACATCTATTCGAACTCTTTTAGCGTATCAAGTTTGCACCAGCCCACATGCTTAATCATTTTTCCTTTTCTTTCTTTCTTTCTCATTAACACTCATTGTATGATGTAGTTTCCATACGACTAAAGTAAGAAAATATGTAGAGAATATTTTTAATTACTCCAGAGTAAAAGAGCAAACCTACAAAGGGCCAACAAAAATATTGTAAAAGATTAACATATTTTGTTAGTTTGATTTCAAAATTTTGTCTGTAATCTATTTTAAAATTATCTGAGGACATAAGTATTTTTGGTTGTAAGGAACTACATTGCACCACAGCTTAGTTTTCACTCATCATTTCCAGAAGTAGTTTCACCTTAAGATACCCTCATCTGACATTTAAAACTTGAAGCACTCAGGGTCTGCCAGGTTTGGAACACTAATTTTATCTGTGTTCTCTTTTTTTCCCTAGAAAATCCATGATTATACATAAATCTGCCAGACATGGAGACTATGAGAACAGAGGAAAAGGAAGTTTTCTTTTTTCCCCTCTTCTCTAACACTGAGGCTCTCAAGTTATGGACATTCTCTTGGCCTTGAAAGAGAAATGAGAACGGTCTATTTGTATCAGTTTTCTATCTGTAATATAAAACCAGCATTTCGGTCTTGCCTTAATTTAAAAAAACTTTTTTATATAATCCATTAGAATTAAAGTTATTTCACACCTGTGCTGGCAAAAGTTTTGAACAGTCTTCTTTTGAAATGTAAGTTATTTATGTAAGGTAGTTTAATTTTATATTGTATGTCATATAAGTGCATCCTTTCTCTTTTTATTATCTCAATATATCTCCAAGAAATATTTTAATCGATACATATACACATACCACAATTCAACATGATAGGTGTTAGATGTTTCTGTTTATTATTAGCATTTTTTTCCTTTAACAGCTTTAGCTTTTTTCCTTTTCTCATTGTGTACTCCATTCTAGGTATAAATCTTTCTAAGCCCATCAGGGAGATGGGTGAAATGTTAAGCAGAGGTAAAACACTAAGAATTCCTATTTTGCAGCTGTGATGCACAAGCACTTGGCAGTTATGTTAAATGAGAATGAGTGATTTTTAAACATTGTATATATAAAAGAAGGTACATTTTTGAAACTTCCTTCAATCACTTATAGGTCTTAAATCCTAGTAATCTTACTCTTTATTTTTAAACCATGGTGAGATACGTTATAGGATGTTTTTGACATTTAAAGCAATGGTTGCTTCAGCTATTGAATATTGGTTCAATATTATATCTATAGTTAATTGATTATGCGTTAGAAGTAAAACTTTTGTGTAATGAGGAACTTTGTTAAAAGGAACTACTTCTCTTTTACTACCTCTTAATTTTGATTAAAATAATGAATTCCCAAAACCCACAAATAACATTAGAAAGTCACTAAAACATAAAATAAAGCATCCATTGGCTGAATAGATATAATTCGAATAGTTTGAAGAAATTGAAATAAAAAAATTGGTCCTCACAAAACATATATGAAGCTAGCTTTCAGTCAAATATTTTACCCCTAGAAGATTCTATTTCTCTGTTCGGAGCAAGAATAGATGTGGTAGCAGAGTAGGAAACAAAGAAAATTGCAGCTACTTTGCTAAAACACAAATGTGACTTTTGCGGAGAAAGCAACCATCAGATGTGGATTGAAGAATAGTTCTACAGAAGAGAAAAATACAGAAAGCACTATATTCGATACATTTCATATAGAAAAGTTGTTTGAATGTGGAATTCTATGAATAAAAAATACTAATTGAACAGAAAATATGACTTTCTATTTCTATATTTAACTAAAAAATTACTTAATCATATCTTATTATTAGAGACCCAGGTAGCTAATTTGACATCAATTAAAGAGCATTTGAAAAGCATTTATTGGTTTAAATGGAATTATGTTGAGACTTATCCAATGATATAGTACTTTATTTTTCATATTACAATTTGTGTTCAATATTTTGTAATTTTCATTTTTAATTTATCTTATTGAATGTTCCTTTATGTAGAGAGAAGTAGCTTGAAGAAATTGATGTTTGAGGTAAAACAATAAAAATTCCTATTTGGCAATTTTGATGTACAAGCACTTAGTTATATTAATTGGGGAAGAGAGATTTTTAAACATTGATAAACAAAGCTAAGTATACTTTGAAATTCATAAAAAGCTTTCCATCAATTATAGTTGAAAATTGATTATGTAAACATACATCCTTCTATTAGATATAAGAATGCAATTGGTAATATTTATTCTAATTTGTTTGTCTGTTTCGAAAGCCAAAAATCTCAGATCAAAAATAAGGATTTTACTAAATCTTATTAACTTTCATGATCTACATGCTTGTTCTCTTTATTTTTATGATTTTAATTTTTTATTTCTATTCTAATATTTTTAAAAAACTGTTTTAAGTTCAAATGGAAGGGCTAATTAAATAAACAAATGTTATGATTTTGAATTTACATTAATGATTCACACAAATATCAGTGAAAATAAATAGAGCAGGACCGGCCCCGTGGCTTGGCGGTTAAGTGTGCTGGCTCCGCTGCTGGCGGCCAGGGTTCGGATCCCGGGCGCGCACCGACGCACTGCTTCTCCGACCATGCTGAGGCCGCGTCCCACATACAGCAACTAGAAGGCTGTGCAACTATGACATACAACTATCTACTGGGGCTTTGGGAGGAAAATAAATAAATAAAATTAAAAAAAAAAAAAGAAAAGAAATAGAGCAGTTAATATGAAACACTTAGAAATGCACAACTTTATACCAAAAACATTGTTTTTACTGTAATCAGATTTTACCAGATGAATTCAAAGACAGAAATTTTTTAAGAGCAGACAAAAACAGACACAAAGAAAGAGAGCTCTATAGGCTTTAAAACCTTTTACATAGAAAACAATGGATACCAATTCACTTGTTTTATACAGCTTAAAAATTTAGTTGTTAAAAATAATATATAGGGCCGGCCCCGTGGTTTGGTGGTTGGGTGCGCGTGCTCCGATGCTGGTGGCCCGGGGTTTGGGTCCTGGGCGCGCACCGAGGAGCTACTTCTCCGTCCATCCTGGGGCCGAGTCCCGCGTGCAGCGGCTGGAGGGGTGTGCAGCTATGACATACGGCTATCTGCTGGGGCTTTGGGGGGAAAAATAAATAAATAAAATCTTTAAGAAAAAAAATAATAATATATAAACACATGAAGCATTGAAAGAAAATGACAAAGCAACAAATCTGGAAATCATGAGCACATGAGAGGTTGTATTGCATATGCCAATGGGATCCTAGAGGCAAGCATTTACTTCCTTCCTCCCTCCCTTCCTCCTGCTCTCTCTTCGTTTTTATTTCCATTGATTCATTTGTTCATTAAAATACTTGGACTACTGCTCTATGTCAGGAAGTAAGCTGTGGCTGATTAGGTAGTTAACCATATTCTATTAAAATTCTGTGAGGTACTGATTTTACCTTTTTGGTGACCTTAAACATAGCATTTTGGAGATTTAGAAAAATATCCTTTTAATAAGTAGGAAAATTCACGCCAAATGCCATTGCAACCATTTCCATTCACAACAAATTCACTTTTTTTTTTTTCCTCAGAGAACATATTTTCTGTACTGCTATCCTACAGTGTGAAGACTGTTTAAAACAACTGTCCTGGAGATCATGGAAGAGTTGAGGATCAGAAACACTGTTCAAATTCATATTCTGCAAAGCATTTGCTTCATTTTGAACTTGATAAAAGACAAGACCTTAAATACGGATATGTGATTCCAGTGACCATGTGATATTTTCTTATTCTTATTTTTCCCAAATCAATATGTTTCATGAAATTATGCAGTTAGAACAAAAGCACTTTTTACACAGCCTTATAACTCATTTCCAGTGCTTTACATTTTATAGGCAAAAGTCAACATCCTTGTAGAATTATAACTGAATAAATCACAATTTTGTCTTACTATTTTAATTTTAGGAAATTTTAAAAATTGACATTTATTTATTCATTCTTTTGTTGAACATTATTTAGAATCTGAATCCAGAATAAATTTCTGCCTTGTCACCTATAATCTAGGCAAAATTAGAAATTTAGAATCATCTCAGAAAAGAACATAAGCAATGGGACTATTTTACTAAGTGTTTTCAGATGTTCTTTTCTACTCTAACTATTCTAAAGCAAAGGAAGTTCCGACTGACACATTTACAAGGAAAACTATTTGTCCAGAGGAGACATATTGGAATAGTGTGGCATCTCAGATCCATGTCATACAAGGAAAGTTAAAAGGACCTAAGATTATTTAAACAAAAGGAGAACTTGGAGAGAAGGATAAAATATCAGACCTTTTTAAATTTAAATCCGAGTAAGTATGGAAGCAGAGTTTTAGTTCATCTGTGAAACTTTAAATGAATAACTAGCGTCAATGAAAAGAGGTTAGAGGGATGTATTTTAATTCAAGCTCTGTGCACACACATACACACACACACAGCATACTAGGCAAGGGTAAGGGGTAACTTTGGGTGTTATGTGGAAAATAAACTTTGCTTGAGAAAGAATGGAAGTAAGAAGATTAGCTAGAAGGCTATATCATAGTCCAAAACTGAAATTTTGCTTGGTGGTGAGAGTAGTTGAGATGGCAAAAGTATACTTGTTTTGTTAATGTTTTGTAAAGTCAGCAGGATTTGGTGACTGAATATGGAGAGTGAAAGAGAGATAGAAATGAAAGATTATCTCTAGGTTTTTATTTGGAGCAACTTTGTGGATGGGTGTACTGGTTGCTAACAAGGGCAACATTGGAGGTGGAATGAGTTGAGGACAGAGTCCAAGCGTATCTTTTTAAATTATGTAACTTTGGGATTTGTATTGTTAGATAGAGGAGTGATGATGTCTAGCCGTTGGATATATGTATCCAGAGTTTAAATAGAGTCAAGGCTTGAGTTACAGATTTGGGGATGATCAGCATACAGAGAGACTGTGCAATTAAATAGAGTGAATTCTAGAATACATTTTAAAACAATGCCAAAATTTAAAGGCCAAGCAATAGAAATGGGAAAGAGAGAGAGAGAATTAGCAGTTTGTATAGTAGGAAGAAATCTGTGGAAGTACCCATCTTGGAAGATTGGAATCTTGGAAGATACAGAAAATTTTCTAATAAATGGAATTTTCTTTCATTGAAAATAGAATGATAGTTTATATAAAATGATGCAGTTTACTGAACATTTGTTATCTCTACAAATACTGAAAGTCATTATATTATGTTGTGCTACATGCAGTTATTATGAGAATGCTAATGACTATAAATAAGTAAAAAAAGTAATTTATTACTTTACTTTTAACCACAAACTTGTTATTTCACTAAAAGAGAAACTTGATAGTGATAATAGCATCTTAGTTGATTCTCTTTGTTGATTATATTAATTTAGAGATTAAAGAAAATGTAGCAGGAATTTCATAGAGTCATAGATCAATTTAACAGTTTCATGATAAAGTGAGATGTTTTAGAAGCTTATTATATTTGACTAAACCTAGAGTTGGAGTATACTGATGTTTCCATTTTTTCCCCATGTTTTCAAGAATGGATCTTGATTTGCAAATAATGACAACGGATTTCTATGCCATTGTTTTTTATTTCATTGATAGCAGCCAACAGATGATTCATTCAGATTCAGGGTTACAGAAAAAAAAAAAAGGAAATAAATGGAAGCATTGAGGAAGCAGGAGTATGGGGAAGAATCAAGTTTAATTGATATATGTATACATCTGTCTAGCTTTCACAGAATAATCCTCCCACTTTCTTACCCTGCCATAGATGCTTCTAATGTGTTTATCACTCAGACATACTGATTTCCATAACAACACACAGCAAGCAGGAGGAATATGCTATAGCTTCTTGTGTTTGCAAAAAATTATGCTATCTAGAGGGCTAAAACCAAGAAAGGGCATTTGGAAATGAGGTGATATATAGGCATAGCAGCACAAAATGCATCTAATGACACAGCTACAAAATAAGTGATGTTTGTTTTACAAGTTTTCCGTTGTTTATTTCTGGATAAAAGTTCACTTTACTATCATACATTGCCCATAGCATGGTAGAAAATAGGTAAAACAATTTAAATCATTATTACATACAACTGTGTTTATCAGAACTGAGAAATTAAGATTACATTATTAGAATGATATCTGGTTAATTCTACCTTCCCCTGCTAAGAAACATGAAATCAGGTGACAAACAGAGAAAAAGGAACCATTTTATCTTATTTTTATTTATTTATTTATTTATTTTGTGATGCATTTTAAGTGTTTCTATTTAACAAAATAAATCTATCAGCACACTCACAAAAATGCAGTGATGATATATTTTAACCTCATTTGGAGAGGATCTCAAACACCTAAAATTGAGGCCCTTAGTGAAGGTGAGGCTCCAGGCTAATTGGCCCTCTTGGTCTCCCCCTGTGATAAATCCTGATCACTCTGCATCTCTGGACCTCAGATTCCCCTATGATATAATGAGATATCTCCAAGATCTGATCCAGCTCTGACATTCTAAGTTTTTAAAATATTTTTTTACACTTTTATAGCAAATGAGCATTATAGACACTAATGTAGATAAATAGGCAGAATTAACAAGAGGATGGCTTTTATATTTATTGCCAATGTTTGCAATTTGGGCTAATAGAGAACATTAAGAGACATTTTTCAGGGCCGGCTCCGTGGCTTAGCGGTTAAGTGTGCGCGCTCTGATGCTGGCGGCCCGGGTTCGGATCCCGGGAGCGCCCCGAGGCACCACTTCTCCGTCCAACGTGAGGCCGAGTCCCACGTACAGCAACTAGAAGGATGTGAACCTATGACATACAACTATCTACTGGGGCTTTGGGGGGGAAAAAAAAAAAAAGAGACATTTTTCTTCCCAAAAATTTGTTTGTGATAATCTCATCAGAAGTACAAAAATCAGCACATAAGCCATCTGCATGTTAATTTGAAGTTGCTGTGGGGGAAAGAGACTGAGTTCAAGTTCCAACTCTATTACTAATTTGCTGTGTGACCTAAAGTCAGTCCCTCCCACTCTCTGTGCCTCAGATTGTTCATCTCTAATATGAAGGGAATGGACTGGCTAATCTCGAAAGGTTCTTCCAGCTATGATTTTCTAAGTCTCAATATGTGAAAGGAGCCAAGGACTCAGTTGAATATTTTCCTTCTAGGAGTTAGTGAGAGACACCTGCTTCCATCCACCGGAAGGCTGGCCACCTGCCTTAGTTCAAGAATCTTCATCCTCAAAATCCCAACTCATGTGGGATGCAGCAAAAGTGGTCCTAAGAGGGAACTTCATAGAAATACAGGCCCAGCTTATTTGCCGATGACATGATTGTCCACATAGAAAATCCAAAGTAATAGTTCTGGAGGCTGGAAGTCCAAAATCAAGGTTCTGGCAGAGCTGGTTTCTCCTCAGGCCTCTCCCCTTGCCTCACAGATGGTCACCTTCTCCCTGTGTCCTCATGTAGCTTTTCTCTGTGTGTGTGCCTCAAAAAGGAACCATTTTAAATTAAGAGTCTCAGCTATTATTACTTTCCAGGAAAGAAATTTTGATAACTCATTATATCTCAAGAACAAATGTCAGGAACTTTGTAAATTATAGTGTGATCTTTGTAACATATCACAATGGATAAGTTTCTTGATTATATTTTTTAACAAAGAATATTCTAATACAGTGAGTTCTGAGACTAGAATATCTAATTTAACTGATGAGCATTTCTTTTTTATTATCCATTTTGTGAAACAGATAGATTAAAAATTCTGTGGGATTTGTCCATTCTGTATGTGTGAAAGTAATTTCTCTTTCTCGCAATCCTAAATTTATTTTTATGAAAATTAAAATTTAATGTCAATATCCTTTAGGAAATTTTCTTATTGCTCTGAATTGCATCTACTTATAAGTATTCAGACTATTGCAAATAGTCTCAATTGCAAATATTTGTAAGTATTTAGACTATTTTATTTTGCTCTACTTACCTCCCCAAATTAGATCTTGACTTCCTTTTTGGCAGATAAAAGACATACCAGCTCAAACAACAACCATGACTGCCCCTTCTACAAATGATGATGATGTTAGTCTTAAGAGACTGGGACTTTACAGGGTACCCAGCAAGTGCTAGCTCCTCCACCGATTAGCCGTGTGACCTGAAGCAAGTTACTTGGATTCTCTCAGTTTCATTCTCTTCAACCTAGAAGAAGGACAATAATGCATTGCCTGGCTTAAGAAATGTTATAAAGATCAAATGAAATAGATGTGAAAACCTTCAAAAAACTACAAGTACTTTGATTTATTTTTAGTGATGATGATAGATTTAAGCAGCCATCTCCTTTTTTATTCTCATACATAGTATCGGAGAAGTTTAGGCCCATAGGACAGGTTTGTTTTATTTGTAAACTTACTGGATACATGTGCGTATAAAAATCTTAACTCATCAGCACCCTGAATTAATCAAACAACCTAATTAACCCTGGCAATTAATATCAAAATGATACTTGGATTTATACAAGTTGTGGAATATTTATAGGATATTTAGCCCGTATTTCACCAAGGAAGATTGGTGAAGTATCCTAAGGAATTCAGGAAAGGCAAAAGTGAGTGGTATTGAAATTATATAAACTTGGAATATACAGTAGTATAATTCAGTTATCCACTTGCAGAATGCTGTGAAGATAAATGAAGATAAATTTTGTATTATAAATATTTGACCTGTGTTCATATTTTCATTTAAATTGTACTGAATACAAAAAATTATACGTGATCCTTAAAAGTTGTATATGCAAATTGAATCTACCACGCAATAAGCAAAGTACCATATGTATAGTCAGTCAAATAATAGACTAATTAGCTAAGGAGGAAATAGAGGTTATAATTACAATGAACATTTATAGCAATTTTGAAAGTAAGGTGCTAAACACAAACACTATTAAACCAACACCCATTCCCTGGCAATGAACATTTTCAGGAGAAATATGAGAAAAAAAGTACTTTATGTTCTGGTGTTAGTTATTCTCAAGAACATGTTTGTATATATTACAATGAGAGAACATTAATGGGAAATGGTATATTTTTCTTCTTAAAGGATGTGTTAAGGACTATAATGGAATAAAATAAAAAAGAGAATATCATTTTATATGTGAAATGCTGTATAAATATACAATTTTTACATACAAGGTGACGTTGTGCTTGCTTTCCGACTCTAAGATTTAGACTATTTTGTTATTAATGTATCTTTCAGTAGTTTGGAATAGAGCAGGACACAACTAAAATCACAGCATAAAGTGTCTTTTTCTCTCATGTAAGCATGATGATTAAGCTGACATATAATTAGTGGCCTGTTAACTACTGACAGGGAGATCATTTTTAAAAGCAGAGGAAGTTGTAATAACATTTCGTGATATATTTATAATTCTGATACATTACTTATAATGGAGTAACTAGAATATAAACACAGTTCATTTGGTGATGTTATTAAGGAAAAAGAAAGTTTTCAGAAAATTAAAATCTGAAAAGAAATTCAGATGCAAAAATCCATTCATTTTATTTTTATAATTTTATTTCTGAAATTATATGCTAGGTTTAGTTGTTTTCCTAAAAGAAACAAACTTTCAAAAACAATGCCATGGTTTTGTACCAAAGGACAGACCACATCTAGCAGAAGAAACTATGCATACTATTGTTTTTAATATTTTCAGTTTTCTTCCTCT
The DNA here is from genome assembly GCF_057802395.1 of Ceratotherium simum simum. Classification (NCBI taxonomy): domain Eukaryota; kingdom Metazoa; phylum Chordata; class Mammalia; order Perissodactyla; family Rhinocerotidae; genus Ceratotherium; species Ceratotherium simum. Next base: position 51,948,510 of record NC_141906.1, read on the forward strand.
CAGCCCCTTCTACCTTCGATTTTAATAAAAATTAAAAGTAATTATAGAGGACAGTTTTAGAACTAGTAGGTTACACTTGACTTTCAGTCTCTGTTCACACTGTAACTGAAAGGATAATGTCAGAAAGACTCTGACCAATTAGTTTCTCAATAATATTAGAGGTATTCTTAGGATTTTACCTATGGTCTAAATGCCTCACTTTTAAAAAAAATTATTTTATTGAGGTTATATAGGCTTATAACATTGTGTAAATTTCAAGTGTATGTTATTATATATCAGTTTCTATATAGACTTCATTGTGTTCATCACCAATAGTGTAGTTTTCATCTGTCACCATATATATGTGCCCTTTTACCACTTGCGGCCTCCCCTTACCCCCTTCCCCTCTGGTAACCTCTTATCTGTTCTCCTTATCCATGTGTTTGTTTACTTTCCACAGATGAGTGAAATCATACGATATTTGTCTTTCTCTCTCTGGCTTATTTGGCTTAGCATAATACCCTCAAGGTCCATCCATGTAGTCACAAATGGCACTATTTTGTCTTTTTTTATGGCAAAATAGTATTCCATTGTATATATATACCACATCTTCCATTGTATATATATACCACATCTTCTTTATCTATTCATCCACTGATGGGCACTTGGGTTGCCTTCGTGTCTTGGCTATTGTGAATAGTGCTGCGATGACCATAAGGGTGCATAAATCTCTTTGAATTGTTGATTTCATGTTCTTTGGATAAATATCCAATAGTGGGATAGCTAGATGATATGGTATTTCTATTTTTAATTTTTTAAGAAATCTCCATACTGTTTTCCATAGTGGCTGCACCAGTTTGCGTTCCCACCAGCAGTGTGTGAAAGTTACCTTTTCTCCACATCCTCTCCAACACTTGTTATTTCTTGTCTTGTTAATTATAACTATTCTGATGGGTGTGAGATGATATCTCACTGTAGTTTTGATTTGCATTTCCCTAATAATTAGTGATGTTAAACATCTTTTCATGTTCCTGTTGGCCATCTGTATAACTTTTTAAGAAGCAGGATGAATATTCTAGCTACTTGTGAGGCCAATGAATGCATTGACTTCAGTCTCCTGTGGTCTAAAGCTCACACCGTAGCATATAAAGTTCCAAGTCCTGTTTCTCAGCGGCAGCATCTGAGGAGGTCCACTTAAGCAGAATGAGGAAAGCAGAAAGGAAAAAAGGCCTCTGAAAAAAATTGAAGAGGGATTTCCTCAGCAAAATCATCTCTTTATAGCTGATTGCATTTCTTTTGTGAAGGATAAAGGATTGTTAATTGAATTGATTATTTTAAAGTTCTAGATATATAAAAGCCTATCATAATTATGAAGACTCATACATATCACAACTGTCATGCACTACAATACCAAGAGACTATTTTAGCTTCAAACTTGATGCCAACAGCTTAACAACCACTAACAAAGTGAATTGCTAGTTGTGACCACTTGATCTTATTAAATTTGGTTATAATGACAAGTGTATTCTTATCATTTTCAAAACCCCAAACTGGTCATGTCTATAGTTAAGTTTCCCCTAAAGGGCCACACATTTCTAGAATTGTCCACCTCTTTTTTTAAAGTACATTTTTGATCACCAAAAAATGTTTGAGAAAAGAAAGGTTCCATTTTGCATACTGAATGGTAAATTGTTACCAGTACCTGGTAGAATAAATTACAGTAATGACTCACAGGTAAGTGTAATAATTATAAACAGCTGTGTTTTAATTTTACTTATTTATTTTTCCCCCCAGAGCCCCATTAGATAGTTGTATGTCATAGCTGCACATCCTTCTAGTTGCTGTATGTGGGACGCGGCCCCAGCATGGCCGGAGAAGCAGTGCATTGGTGCGCGCCCGGGATCCGAACCGGGGCCGCCAGCAGCAGAGCGCGTGCACTTAACCGCTAAGCCACGGGGCCGGCCCTAAACAGTGGTGTTTTAAATGTAGCATTATTATAAAACAACATATTTAAAAAATACTTTTCTTTGGTGATATTTTAGAGGTTAGTCTCTAGGAAGTACAATAATGGCTATATACTAAGTATTAGTTTAAATTATAAGTGACTGATTTTTATTTGTAACTGGTTGAGCTAGGTTTAGAGCTCGTTTGAAATTATATATTTGCATCATCTAGTGTGTCACTCTTATAGAGGGTCTGCTTAGACTTCTTATAAAGGACCTTTCAAATCTTTGTTGAAGATTTTCTTCGAAAAAAATACCACGAATGCTGACCACTATATTTTTCCCCAATAGGGAAAGAATAGTAATTCAAGATTTATCAATATATTCATCAATTAATATAAATTAATTGTGGCTCAATCTTCCTTTGCCTTAAAATCCTCTGTTTTCAGAAAATGACAATAAATTGGATTCCTGAAAAGACTTTTTCATCATATCTTTATTGTGCAGAAATAATCACATTATATAATGAAGGGAAATATCAAGAAGTAGGAATAAATTCTCATTTTTGATTAACTTAAAATGTGAAAAAGATAAAGATCTAACAAGAATATTTTTGTTGCCGCAAAAATAAAATAGCGGTCGTATTCAATTCTGAAAGATAAGGAAAGTACTTTTCCTTACATTTAAAATGTTAGAGACCAGTTTCATGGTGGGTAGGGATTGTTCTTTGTTTTCCATATCCCTAGGCCAGTCCTGGACACAGAGAAAAACATTAAATTCAGCCTCATATATACATTGAGAGAGAATTATCAAAAACTTTATTTTGAAAGGTCTTTAGTTAAGGCACTCAAGTTTCCTTACGGATGGGTGGAACTAAATAACTCTGCTGCAGAGATAAATAGTAGGAAAAAAATGAAGCTTTTATAACAAGTGTTAAAAGGATGTTTTTCTTTTTCCCTTATAAACACAGATCAGAGTTCAAAGGCAAATACATTTACTTGAGAAGCAAAAGACGTTTCTTTTCAAATTTTACCGAATAAGTAATTGATGATGGTAATTCCAGAAGGTGTTCACTGGTTTGATGTTTTGCCAGAAGAATTCAAACCCTGGTTTAAGAAATGTCCTTTCAAGGTCTCCTCTTTTCAATACCCTAGGAATATAGGCTATACAGCCATGTTTGCGTGTGTGTAGAGAGACAGAGAGAGACGGAGAAAAAAGAGAGAATTATTTTTTATTAGACCAACTTACCCTCTTACACGTAACTTTGTGGAAATTAGGTGGTTTAATTAGTATCCGCATTCCTCTCTTATCTTCTATTTGCCTTAATAATAAAAGTCCTTTCGAATTTTGAGTGAGAATAATGGATAATATTGTGACATTTTTAACCAGAAATATATTTTGGATATTTTCAAAGAGTACATTATTTCTTGCTGTGCAGAAATAATTATTTGTAAGAGGAATAAAAAAATACATTTCAGGGGAGAAATGACAAAACATGATTATTTTGAATTATAATATGGAATATTTGATGATCATTGCCATAATAACTGAGACCAAATTCTATAATATAATTTTATGAAAAAACTAAATTTCAGTTTCAATGCAACAGCTACAAGGTAAAACCTGAAATTAAGTTCCTTCTTTATAGAGAAATAATAATAATTTTTTTTAAAAAGTGAAAATATTGATACTGAGGAAACAAAGACAGCTGAGCTTTAACATTCAAATGATTCTAGCTTTACACTTGTAAATAAATATGCTTCTTTTTTCTATATAATCGAAGATACAAATAATAATAATAATAAGCCTGCACACACATCAAATTTTCTTTGTACCTTAAGTCTATAATTAATATTTTTGCAATGTTTATCATTCATAGATTCTCTGTTTGTATCACAGAAATTGATAAAACGAGATCTTCAAGAGACATTTATTGTTATAGCCATTTATTTCTTTTTACAAATTGTCTTTTAGATACTCAAAAATATTTGCTGAATAAATGTTTAATGATTGGGGGAAAAAAGAGAAGACATTTATGAAGAAATCCTGTAGTTATAAACTCTCTGTTTTTCATATTCATTGGAGATTTTCAATATGATTTTTACCATAGCTTCACGCAGGCCTACATCTTATCCTATCTTTGCTCTCCTGTCGCCATTTTCAAATCTAAACACATCCAGTGTTATCACTTTTAATTTCTTTGCTGCACTTCCATTTTGTTGGCCAATTCCCTCTTTCGATTAATTATTTTTGCAAAATGTCTTGTGACTTTGTTCTTGGGAGAAAAGGAGTCCACACAACTACTTTTCTATCTGTATATGAGCTAAATAACAAGTGTGCAGTGATCAAACACTAACGGAACTTGAAACAAGTGATATGATTGGTCACTGATCCTGTCTATGTTAATTACATAGTGATTTGTGGGCTGAAATGCTAGCAGCAAATTTCGTACTTTGTGCAATGCCTTACAGTTAATATACCCTGGTAACTGAAATCGGAATTGAATTGTTGCAGGGTTGATATCATTTTACCAAAAAAATCTAGTAAGTGAAATCTGTCCACGTTGGTAGCAGACAATGTTGAAAATAATGTTCAAGAACAGAGAAATATATTAATTGAAAAGAATCAAGACACTCACACATAGGTACATAAGTGAAAATTAAGTATACAAATAAAGTGGCATTTTAAATCAGTGGGGAAAATATGGCCTAGTTATCAATAATATTGGGAGAACTGGCTATCCATATGGGCAAAAAAAGGGGGAGGATGAGAGATAATCACTAGAGTACACCCAGCTTGAAAATAATTTACATCTAGATTAATGACTAAAAGCCAGGAAAAAAAATCTGTGATTTTCTGGAAGACAGTGAAGAGAAATATTTATGATCTTAGCAAGAAAAAGATCTTAACAATAGAAAGAAAAAAAAAAAAAAAAACCCTAGATACCAGATCATGAAAAAGAAAGATTTGACTACATAAAAACGAAACACTTCTTTATTATGAAAGACAAGCGACAGACTGGAAATATTCATTGCAAGAAAAGAAATGCCATTAATATTATAAAGCTTGCCTAAAATGCGTTAAGAAAAAGTTTATTAACCAAATGAAATGAGTATGAGACATAAATGAGAATTTTACAGAACAAGAAGTGCAGATGGCTAACTAATCTTTGGATAGATTTTTCTAAACCTATGAGTAAATTAGAAAATACTAATTAAAACAGCAATGAGGTACTTGTCACCATCAGACTGGCAGAAAATAAAAGCTTAATAGTGGTTCATTTTAAGGAGAATGCACACATACTGGCATTCTTAAGCTCTGCCAGTGAGAGTATGAGTTAAAGCCTTTTTGAAGTATTCTATAACACTATCAACCTGTTAAGCATGTATGCATTTTACCTAGAAATTCAACTTCTAGGACTTTTTATACAAAATTAACTGCACATGTGTCCTAAAATGAAAGTGTATGGCAGACTACAAATATTAAAATTAGCATTTCATCCCCTAATTTTTTTTTTACGCTTTTTAACCTTTTCCTCAAATGAGGTCCATCATCATCCTGCCCTTTTTCACCATGGTATTTACTTTGTCAATATTGCTCTTTTAAGTAAAACTTCTATATATATATATATATATATAGTTAGACGTTTGAGTTGCTTTTAAAATCCCCACAACAAGCTTACTAGGGTAGATTGCTGCATTTAACTATCTTTATCTTTTTGAGTTACATTTTTGGTACATGCATATACAGCAGAGCAAAAATAATGATATCGAATTGTATATTAATGTCATATGTTAGAGGGAATGCAAATGTGTATACTAGTAGATTTTAAACAAATAGTATTTTGATTTAAATATACCTATTCTGGAAATTGGGATGAGTCCATCTTAGAATATAAAAATTGAAAATAAGCATCTTGGATTACCATGTTTTCCCCAATCTAGTATTCACTCTGACATATCTGGATTGCCAGTCATCACGTGTAATATTATTTATATTAAAATATAACTAATTTTTTCAGAGAGATTAACATCTTGGGAAGGGTTAAGGAATCATTAGTAATATTAGAATGTCTTTCAGTCAAGGATATGATCAACCAGCCATATCGAGGAAATATTTTTACATATTTGGTGTATAACCATGCATTTCTATAACAAATTTTGACACTCCTTAAAAGAATTAAAACAGCTTTCATGTTTCTGCATCATTTAACTTTGTATGTATCATACTATGTTTGTCAGTGTGGTTGGCTTGAGAAATATTCCAGTTCACGTCAACAGACTGAACTACCGGCTTGAGAAATATTCCAGTTCACGTCAACAGACTGATTTTGTTCCAGATATAAAGGATGCAAAATAAAACAAAAAGACAAAAATCCCTGGCTTCAAAATTCTTACAGTAGCAGAGGAGATTGATATATAAATAATTAAAGGCTGGCCCCATGGCTTAGCAGTTAAGTGCACGCACTACACTGCTGGCGGCCCGGATTCGGATCCTGGGCGCGCACCGACGCACTGCTTCTCCGGCCATGCTGAGGCCGCATCCCACATACAGCAACTAGAAGGACGTGCAACTATGACATACAACTTTCTACTGGGGCTTTGTGGGAAAAAAATAAAATGAATAAAATTATAAAATAAATAAATAAATAATTAAGAAACCGAGTGACATATGCCAAAACAGAAGTTTCTGCAGGGCATAGCAGAGACATAAGGGAGTGATAATCAACTATACATGGGGAAGTTAGGGAAAGTTTTCTGTGTATTTAATTCCCTACTTATTATCCTAATTACTTGTTCTCACCCTGCTTGATCAAATAGACATAATATATCTAGACAATGCTTAGGCAAGTAATTGAATTAACTTTAAAGAAGAAAAAAGGTGTGGGCATGAACTTCAGAGTCATATCTTCTATTCACCTGCCTACCTGAGCTCTCCTCTTAGATGTCTTGTTTCATATCTCCAATCTAACATGTGCAAACGAGCTCTTGATATTCTACTCCTAAACCTGTTCCTCTCTAGTCTTCTAAACTTGGTAAAATGGTCTTCATGTAGGTCAGGGCAAGAACCTAAGAATCTTTGCAAGTGTGCTTCATCTCCCTCAAATGTTCTTGCACTAGATAGCCACAGCTTTCTCCCTCATGGTCTTCAACTGAGAACTTCCCTAGCCTCCTTTCTCGTATGGTTATTCTTGTTTTGCTTACTTCTGTTTTCTATTTTTGTTATTGTCATTTATTTTACTTCTTATTATTTCTACTTTAGAAAGTGGCTCTGAGATGTCTATTTGATTACTTGGCTTAAATTTTGATTTTCCTAAATATTTGACTGTCTAATGATTTTTTAATGTATATGAAGGGAAACTACAGTATTAAAAACACTATTAAAATTCCAAAGTGAAATAAACTTTAAGTACCTTAGAAGTTTTCTGTAGCTATGCATTTATGATCTTATATGTGTCATTGGGAAATAGGAGAAAAAAGTCTCACCCTTAACTACAAGATGAAATAATTTGCTAAGAATGTGATTTTATTAAATAAAAAATTAAGGGAAATTAAAATTTAAAAGCTACACAAAGAACAAAACTCTCTTCTGTAGAACTATTAGAAATATTATCAAATAAATCTCTTGCAACAGTATGTCATGGGCAGTTCTTTATGTTGTGAAGATTTATGTCAATCCACGCGTTTGTACAATCACCTTATATAAAAAGAACTGCAGTAAATGTAGAGCTTTTGGGCTATTTAAACTCTCAATGAATTATAAACATATTGATTATTGAAACTGTAAAAACAATATTACTTTACAAAATTTCGTCTCGTTTCTCCAATTTCACTTGGGTAATCACAGAGGTAGCATTAACAGAATTTATGAAGTCTGTCTTGCAAAGTTACTGTGCATCTGCTCATCGAAATGGAAAGGTTATGTGACTTCTGAGGTCTCAGTGTTCTCACATATAACATGGAAATAATAACATAATAATTTTTAAATATTACTGGATAATGCTTGTGAGATTTGCTTTTACTTTAGTGCTATATTGAGTTAATTTTTAACATGCATATTTACTGAAGAGCTAGAATTCTAGACATATTGCTAATATCTATCTATCTCTATCTATCTCTGTTTTTGATAGATTCACATTATTGTTTTTTATACATTTCATCAGTTTCAAGCGGGACAGACAACGCGTATTTTTTTAAGATCTAATACAATATTTATGGTATAGTAATCTAAAACAACTTGAAGCAATATCTGAAAGCCAATTTTTAAAGTGAAGTTTTCATTAATTTTCCGAATTCTATGGCATGAGGCATAATAATAAATTTATTTTAACTAGTAAATTTAATCACATTAATAAGTAAAGTAAAACATAGAGAAAGTACCAATGTTACATCAATAGATTTTTCGTTGCTAGTCATTTGAGGATCTTTAATAGTTTAATGAGATCTGGTCTACAAAGTAATTGAATCAAGAAAGAAGTAGGATTAATTGTTAGAAAGCCTCTTGTTTTATACTTACTTGATATTTAGTGATATTTTTTAACTTCCCACTGCATCTTGGGTTCTGTCTTAGACCCAGGGAGCACAAGTGAACAAAACAAGAATAGATCTGCCTTTATGAGATTTAAACTTTATTGAGAGAATGCACACAAATATAGCATTAAAATTATGATATAGAAACATCTCTTGATTTTTCTGATGTTGAGATTAACATAGTCCCTGCCAGTCTTTCATAAAGGACATTGAAGTAATTTGGCTAGTTTAGGAAATAAAAATTATGTAAGCCAGTCATTTTACTTTTGTATGCCGATCTTGGAAAGTCGATAATTTAGGAAATATCTCACTCAACTTAGCTTGTTGCTTCTATCTTTATGACAATATGTGGGAAAACATTTCCTTTAAGCACATGCAATGCTTTGCTTTGCTTTTTGATGTGTATGCAATGACCGTAAATATGGTGTAAAAGACGACAGCTGTGTCTGAGCTGGAAGTATAATAGTACCTGACAAGCCTGTGGATTGTATTCCACTTCTGCCATATTTGTAAGTCTCGAGTTGTGACACTAAACCTCATCTAAACATATCGCTAGGAGTGTCTAATATGACATATATTTCACTTTTTTTCTGTACTGAACTGCTAATCATCATTTACAGCAACTAATTTCTCAAGACCCAAAGGGGAGTAAATTCAATTAGTCTCACGTGCCAGCAGTGCAGCCTTTCCACCTAGTGATGACAGAAGGTAACTGTAGATTTCAAAAAAAACTATCCACAAATATTTATGAAGCACTTACTCTGAAGCACTGGCAAAGATACAGAGATGAATAAGATATTGAATTTGAGCTAAGGAGCTCAAAATACAGTGGGGGAGACAAGACACATAAACAACTAATTTTAAAGCAAAATAATTTTTGAAAAAGCAGAAAGAATTATATACCATAGGCTGAAAGAGCACAGAAGGATGAAGAATGAACTCTGACAGGTAGATCATGGAAGGATTGATTGTAAGAGGTAGAATTTGAACTGGTTTTCTGCAAGACTAGTAGGGTTTTAATGGTCAGGATACTGGGGAGCAGGTTTTATTATTTTACCAGATTCATACATGGGAAAGAAAGAGTTGTGAATTTAGAGAAAAGTCTATGGCTGAAAGAAGATGGACTAGGTTGGAGCACCTTTAGGAGAGAAACCCCACTATATTCCTCTTAATTCATTGGGGTCTAGAATAGTCTATTGATTGACATCTTCCATAAATTCAGTTAATATTTGTTTGAATATTATTTACTAAAAAGGTAATTAGGGGATGTGATTATAGAAAAGTCTTACAAACTATACCTAGGAATATTTAAAAGCTTTTTTTTTTAATCTATAAGCAATGGAGCACATCATGAATATTTTTGAGACTTTGTGCGCCACACTACTAATTACGTACTCAATACTCAGTTACTATTTCATCCTTAATAATAAAGCCTCGATTTTTCTCAGAGCAGCTCATTTAAGGAATGACATTTCTCCACCTTCTTTTCATCAAAGGATAGTCAAATGACACAGTTCTGGCCAATGAGATAAAAGCAGAAGTCACTGGATTGTGCTTACAGAAGGCCCTTTAAAGGGAGCGTACAGGGATGGCTTGTCCCTTGGTTCTTCTCAATTATGATTGGATCTCCCGCAGCCCCATTGTTAACATGGAGAGTCACATCACCCTTTACGAATGGTAGAGTAGCACACTAAAATGAGACTGGATCCTGATGACATCATGGAACTATCATAACAGCCCTGGACTGATACATTCCAAAATTCTTACTTATGTGAGAAAAATAAAACTGTAATTTGCTTAATCAATTTTTTCCCAAGTTTCTATTATCTGGAGACAATAATTCTGAAATTATACGGACACTGGCTAAAATAACCTAACTTAGAAAGTCAACACCATTCTAGATGGCAAAGAATGGATTGAACTCTGGAAATGTTTGGAAGAAGAGATTGGCTAATATTATATTGTTATAAGGTTCAATCACACTTTTGCCAGTGTTGAGACTGCCATTTCCCCCATCCCTCTCCAGCAAGTAGTCCATGTCAAATGTCGCTGTCTATGATGCCTTGGCCTAACCTCTGTTCAGAATTAATCTCTTTTTTTCTGTGCTTGTTTTGCTTATGTTACTATTGCTTCCCCAGCCCCAAACTCCCTTCCTTGGTGAACAGGACCTCATATTTTTTTGTTTTTTGTCTAGAAAGCAAATATATCCTGCACTGGGAATGTGCCATGGTTAATCTAAACCAATAATGGGTATCCTGTTCTGTTTTGAATAAAATTTGTTTTCCCTGGTTTCTGTACAGCTGGGGATGCCTGTTATCACCCAGTTCTAGCCAATAAAATGTCAAGGAGAGAGAATCTGCTTGAGAATTTCTATATATGTTTTCTTTCATTGACAAAAAAGAGAGGCTTTGTAGAAAATGAACTTTGTTCTTTCATCCTCTTGCTTCTGCTTTTAAACGAACTCCTGGTGCTTGAAGTTACAAACAGTCATCTTGGGACTATGAGGCAATAAACCTAAGCGTGAAATGTTAGCGTACTGCTGATGGGAAAATTCTGGGTCATTCTCGGTGAATCAAAGCCTGAAACCATCTATCTCTAGACTTTATGTCTTGGGTTAAAATACACCTCTTATTTGCTAAAATTACTGATCAATATAGAAAGTAAATACTAAGTTTTTACTGTGCACTACTTGATTTCTATAATGCATTATCTAATATTCAAAAGCCATATATTACATATAAAGAGAGGTGAAGAATATCAAAGTAACATGTCTGAAGTTGCACAGCTCAGAGGCAGATGTTACCAGTCTTTAGCACTAGTTTCTTCCATTTAATTGAAGATGCCTATCTATAAATCTAACCCCACTCATAAAATAAGTGGTTTGCATTTTTCTTTTACCTTGGGACTTCAGAAATAAATGATCAATGAATCTCATCAGTGGGGAAGGGTAATTCATTTAATCATAATTCTACAAGAAAGGTCCAAGGTGTTCATTTGTCAATTTAAATAGCTAAGTTTTACCCTTTGTTGTTAGAAACAGAGTGAAGTTGGTCAGGTGGTAGACTCCTTTTATGTGTTCTTAATTTGATATGTGATACTCTGCTTTTAGCTTCTCTCTTCACACCAAAAGTTGTCTTTTCTGAAGAAATTATGTAAATAGGAGATTGAAAGTAGGACTTGTTACTTTTAACACATCATTTTATTGACATCACAGATTATTCAAGTCTTTATCACAGTAGCTCTTAGGTAATTTGCAAAGTATACAAATTCACAATAACTAACCGACATATTCTTATTGAAATGTTTCCTGATTGTTGATTAGTTTCCATTGTTTTGATTTTACCAGAATATGACTTTGTAAAAACAAAATACATTTAGATTGATTTCTAGGATACACTTCATTTGACTTATTTAAAACAAAATAAAACAAAAAGATTTCCAGGGTCTTACTTAACAAGCTTGTTGTTTTTGATTGAACTGATCTTCACTGGGAGATAGACTGTCATTCATTGGAATAATATTCTTTGAGTGTATATGGCAGTTTTCTCCAAATATTTTAGTAATTAATTTTTAGTAATTTTCAAGTTATCTGTTTCTCAATTAAAATTCAACAAAGTGAATTACCAATATCTTTAGAATCTCCATTTTAACATATTTTTTAACAAGATCATGATTTAACTATATATTCCCTAATATACTTCTTTATATAGTTTTTCTTTAATATTTCTTATTTGGTTAATAAACTGAAACTTATTTTCTCAGTAACATTATGATGATTGTAATAGGATTTAGAAAATAATGGAAGTTTCAGATTTTAATAATCTACATAAGAATTACTAGACATGGTGTTCTTTAAAAACTGGTAGCAAAATTACCAGTTTTTATTATTTATTATTTATCAGGAAATTATTTATTTCCTGATTCGAGTACAACATTTAGCCTCCACCTGCTTTTGGTTCCCTACAAAGATTTTCTCATAAGTACCATTTCTTTTTGTGTAAGCAAGTCATTCATTGTTAGTATATCCCTTGGTTGGAGGTGAAAACGATGCAAATATGTGGAACTAGTTTTAAACTTGGCCTTAGCTTGTTGCAAGTTTATTGTAGTCTTATGTCATACATTAACTTGACTTTTAAAAAATTCAATTTCCTTCTCAGATTAATATGAATAATATAAAATTATGTTTTAAAAAAAGAGTTGCAACTGAAAGACAATCTCTTCAGAAGTATCCATAAACTTATTTAAAGAGAAAAATATTTAAAAAGTATTAATACCTGAGTCAAATTAGTACAAACAGTAAATTAAGAATTAAGAATAAATTGTAATATTTGTGAATATTCAGTTAATTAGAACTTCATTATTAGAACTCTTCCACTTATCATATGGTTATGTAGTTTAATTCTGCTTTGCAGAGTAACGTATTTACTCGTAGTATACTTAAATTAATTGGAAAAATAATTTGAGAAACAAAAACTCTAGTGTTAATTATTAAAATATGCAAAATGTCTATAAGCTTCAAGTAAGTATTTTCCCTGATAATTTTGCAAATGAAAATGTAAAGTAATAAATACAAAATAGGTAATCATCATTTATTTCAAACATTGATTCTTTGACTATGCAGCACAAGTTTATGACTGACATTATATTTGTGTATGGGTTTGTATGTATGTACGAAAAATGCATATATTATATACTTTAAATACTTGTTGTGTATGTGTATTTATATGTATATAAATTTACACAAGATGAGAAATAGCCCTTTCTCTTTCTCTCTACATAGGTATATGTGTGTGTTTGTATGTGTGCATGTGTATATATTTGTGTACACATCTAGAGAGAGCATAAACAGTTTTTCTTCATTTGAAAAAGTCATATAGGCAACGTAATCTTGCCTAGTTAATTTTTTTTCAAGTACTTTTCTTTATTTTATAGGTTTGAGACTAACATAAAAATTCTTAATATGATTTAGTTTATATTAGTGGTTTAATGAATATGTTTTGTGGACTAGAATGAAATTTATTGCAGCATACAAATTAGCATTTGTCTACCAATCAGTAGTTAATGGGGTTGTAAATCTGATTGTTTCACATCTTGTTAAACCATTAATAAGGATTCTTAAAATGCAGTTGCAAGTTAGGCTTTATAGAAGCTATCATTGTTTATCATTCTGAAAACAATAAAGGACTCATTCATTATATTTACTAAATAAGCAATCTTTCAGAGACAAATTAGTAGATTATAATTATTAGGTGGAGCTAAATAATATTACTATTCAAGAAGATCAAATTCAGCATTACTTGCATTTTGGTAGCATATTAATTGTCATGGTTACACTTGGTTATTAATTAGTTGGTTTTACTCTAGAAGTCTATGAATATACTATTTTGTTTCCCAGAGGAGAGAAGAAAAGGAGGACACTATTTTAAAATAAACATTTATTTTGGCACCAGTAAGGATATTTTTGAGTATAAACAGCAAAACCAAACTCAAAGTAAGAATTAATTCCCTCACATAACAAGAAGTCCAGAGAGAGGACAGACTTCACAGCTGCTTGATTCCATGGCTCAGTGATGTTACAGAACCTAGGGCCTCTGCATTTTTTCCATTTTGAGTCAATGTTTCCCATCTTCAGTGCTGGCTTCATTCTCAGGTCAGTAAAAGAGATCACATCTAGAAATGATCCTCTCTTCACAGTCAGGCAACTTTCTTCAGGAGCTTCCTAATATACCAACTTTCACATCACATTTGCCAGATTTGGATACATATCCCTCCTTGAAGATATCACTGGAAATGGAAACGAAATTTCTAAAATTGACTTAGATGCATCATCTGGGTTAGATGGTGGTTGAGAAGTCACCATTAATATTCAGCATTATCTATCCTTAACGTTTTTAAGATATGAGTAATATATGTTGAATGTTTAATCTATGGACAGTCAATCCATTCATTTTGATATTTTAAAATTGTGTTCCTTGAATCAACCTGGGAAAAAAAACATAATAATTGCCCGAACTATAATTTCCTGGTCCTCTAATATAAGCATGGTGTAAAAATGGGAGTTTTTTCTTACGACGCCAAACCTAGAAAGGCAGTTCAGGTACTGAGCCAAAACCATGACCAAGGTACACTAGAGGGATTTATAGATATGAGGCATTTCTAGACTTCCTTTGGTTGTATATCATACGTTGATTTTAAAAAATCATCAATTTTCACTGTCATGGTACAGTGAAAAGTGGCTTGAGCTTACAAAAAACATCATAAAAGTTTTGATATGACAGTCGTATTCACAGTGGTCACAATTTACTTTCTTCCTTTGGATTTTTGCCCATTATATTGTGGTCAGGGTTATCTACAAGCCTCTAGATCTATTTGAATAAAATATTTCATTGAGTTATATGTGGTTTAAGTTTGTAAGTTTTCATTGAAAATTCTGCAAGAAACTGCCTTAGAAAACTCATGAGTTAGGCAAACTCATTTGCCTTAGAAAAACATTTTTAAATGTTGCATAGATGTTATTGAAAACATTATCCACCACATTTTTGTAAAACCCAAGTGAAAACTTTCCTTTAAAATTAATTGCTTGGAAAGCTTTTTTACCTCTGAAGGAGCAATATGATTTGTTTTGTGTTAACTGAGAAACATGTGACAGGTACATGGTTCTTTTTGTTTTGGTTGTCAGAAGGTTCTCAGCCAAATTTAAGGAGTGATCCTAATTACTAGAAAGAAAAGTAAAGCTTGTGAAATTTATTTTATATCATTTTGTCTCAATTTTAACATTCTATTGAATTATACTCTCTGTGGTTCAGTTATTTCTAAAAATATTTTATTAGATTTGAAAAATTTCTACAAACTGCCTCACAATTTAGTATTGAAAAGCAAAAGATAGGTCAACAGACATAGATAAGCAGATATATTTTGCGTTATGTAAATTATTTATATAGCTTGATTATTCCTAGGATGGTGCGTTAAAAAAGTAGGAGTTACACAAACGTTTGCTATTATTATCAGTGGCTAAATTGGCCAGCACTTGTACTGATCAAACCTGTGTCTGTTTTATTTTACCTATAAATACAGCTACAGAACTTGCCGTTTTATTAAAATTAAATTTTAGTTGGTATGATACTTGAGAGTTAATTACTTCTGTAATCGGGAACATGGAAACTCATATGAGGCAAAACCAAAATAAGAATTTGTATTGCTGTCTTCATAGTGATTCATCATCTAATAAACACAGTCAATGATGGGGTTTTGTGAGTTACACTGGGGTATGAGAGAACTTGTGGGTTTATTCACTTTATAATTAACACAAGGTAAACAAATACCTACACATACATGTTTGTTTACCTTGATATCTAGATCTAGATATATAAATCTACAGATAGATATATCAATATCTAGATCTAATATAACTCCACTGTAACTCTTGACTAAGATTCACTATAATCTATCATAATCTATTTTGATATAATTATAAGGAGGCGAGGCTTGAATATTAACAATGATATGTAATATCCACAACATAAAGTTTTAAAAAATGGATCTGATCTTTGGTATGTATTTTCTACAGAACTAAATCTATAATTCATGGCAGGGTATTCTGATTAAATCATAACCACTTTTGATAAGAAAATGCAAAAAATGATGTATGGCTTCAATGAAATATCACACACAACAAAGATAGAATGGTGTGAGTCATCAAACAAACATAAAGGCAAACTTGAATAAAATACATAAAAATATTTCAGCTACTGTAACTTAAGGAAAAGCAAGCAATTCATGAAAGATGAAGAAAAATGAAAGCTTTGGTAGAGTATCTGAAAGAGTTCTAGACACTGTGCAATCTGAGTGGCACTGCATTCTTGTGAACATAGCCCTGAATTCTAAGTGAGTTGACCTGGCTTCAATTTGAGTGTTTGCACTTACGTGCTGTGGACCTCTGTGGAAGTAACCAAAGCTCCCCGAGCCTCACACTTTCACCTGTAGCACGATGTTAGCTTCCGTGCCTTCTGGCACAACTGATGTAAAGATCAAATATTAAAGAGCTTCGTGAACCATAAATTTATATCTCAGAGTTTTGTTCTTTAGAGGCTGATGGTTAAGGAATAGAATATTATTTTAGGTTCCACAAACAACACAAAGCATGACTGTTGATATCAGAACACAGAACATTTGTACTTTGTTTTTGTTTTAGAAAACTTTTTCTGTTTTGGAAAAATTATATATGACAGTACTATGGCTAGCCTCCCGAGTGATCTCTGAATATGCATATGCTAGTACTTATAAAAGAACTAGAGCTCCTGGAATTTCTGCACCATTTAATATTCATGGCTTGGAGAGGCAGAGCAAGCTATAAATAAGTAGGTAGATGTAAAATAAAAAATAGTGTTTGTGCATTTAGTGTGTGTGTTTTTCCATACATGCACACACACGCATATGTAGAATCTTTTTTTGAGATAATTCACTAAGAAATATAAGGAAGAAACTAGAAAGGAACAAGAACGAGCGTATGTTGGTGAAATCTATGTACCATTAATAAGAAAAATAAAGATCTTTTCAAGTATTTGATCCACTGAAGGAAGGAAGAGAAAAGTTTGGGTACTACTGTCTCTGGCATTGGCATTCTAATAGCAGTGATGGTCCAAGACAAGACAGTACTAAGGAGTGAGGAGAAAAGAAGAAAAAAGAGAGAGAAAGAAAGAGAGGAAGAGAGAGAGTTTGCATACAGATGAGTAAATTCATAGTTTTATATATAGATTAAATTTTCATCACTTTAACAGTGTAAAAATATCATCTGCATATGTTTGGATTATGTTATCCAGAATCCTCACCTCGAAGATAATATAATAAACAAAACTGGGATAATATAATATGCAAAGACAAGAATAAAATTTGTCCAGGTATACAAATAATTGAATAAACATCATGTAAATGTTTAGGTTAAGTAATTGCATAATTTTTTAAGCAAGATAAGCTGCATAACATAAAAATTAGTAGTAAAGGGGAATTTTTTGCTATTGGGAATAAGGAATAAATTATTTCTCATTTTCCAAGTAATAATCTCTAACATTTATGTAGCACTTATCATATGCCAAACATTGTTCTAATTGTTTTAGAATATTAACTCAATTAATTCTCTCAACAATCATACGAGGTAGATTCTAGTATCATTCCTATTTTGCAGATGAAGAAATTAAGGCTCAGGGAGCTTAAGTATATTTGCCAAGGTCACACAGATAATATATACAAAAGGCAGAGTTACATGTGTACTCAGGCAGGTTGGTTCTGGAGTTTTGTTCTTAAACACTATGAAGATACACTGCTTTCCTAAGGTGGAAAAGATTAATAAAGAGACAAGAAGTACAAGGGCTGATGGACTGAAAGATGGTATCGTTATTATTATGGTAGGAGTGAGCATATTCCTGCTTTATGTTCTATCTTGGAAAAACATGTCAAAGGTGGATTTGAATAATTGAATGACAGGGCCTGCCGATCAACTGCTGTGAAATTATAGAGAGTAGGGTGCATGTTTTTTTCTTGGTATCTCCATGGCCTAACACTAAGCATGGCATACAGTATGAGCTCAGTAAAGGGTTACTGAATGAAGACAATTTTGGAGAGGCTGAATAAATCAAGATTTGGAAGCACCAAGAAACCTGATAAACAACTTTAAGGTTAAAGATTTATGTCGAAACTATTGTGCAAATAAGACTCCCTGATTGGGAGGAATTGTAAAATCAATAATTAGAGAAGATTACTCTGGGAATAACTCAGAGAATTGCAGCGCTGTTAAAAAAGGAAAACTCAAGTGAGGGAGTTGAGAGATTATCAATATCTGTCCAATGTCTATTGCCTAAAGATGAGTGGATGATATTTAGAAGAAATTCTGACTAAGGAAAAAAAGTAAACCCAAACCTAAAACGTAAACCATGGATTGGTGGTTACCAGAGGGGAAGGGGGGAGGGAGGAGGGCGAAAGGGATAATTCGGCACAGGTGTGTGGTGATGGGTTGTAATTAGTATTTGGGTGGTGAACATGATGTAATCTATGCAGAAATAGAAGTATAATGATGTACACCTGAAATTTATACAATGTTATAAACCAATGTTACTGCAATAAACAAAAAATTAAAAAAAAAAAGAAAACCACATATCAATAAAAAAAGAATGAGCAAAATGAACGTTTAAAAAAAAACAAAACAAAACAAAACATAAACCATGGACTATGGAGAAAAAGAAAATATGCTGAATAGCAGCAGGCTATTATAACAGGTTGGTCTACTCCTGATTTTGTAATCCACAAGGTGTGTGACCTTGGACAAATCACTTTATCTCCCAGGGGTTTGGTTTCTTGATGTATAAATATGTAAGTTGTATTAGATGATCTGTAAGATTGCTTCTAGTGCTCAGTTTTATTACTATGTCTTGGAATTAACAGAGTCCCAATTGGACAGGTATACTCTAGATCATTGCAGTTTTAAAGAATGTACTAAAAAAAATATAATGAATATTGAGAGAAGGGGAGACAGAGAGGGAAAACACAATGTTAAAAAAAGTATGTAATTCTAGGTTGCAAAATAGAAAAGAAACATATCTGTTTTCTATTACAAGTGATTTATAAGCCATTAAGTAAGGCTGAGGAGATGCACATTCAATTTTATTTTATTCCTTAATCCAAAGGAGGCTGCAGGCTCCTGGCAGCTGCTGTATTAGCATTTTACAGGCACACGTATAGGCTTGAACCTCTTTTAAAATCCTGTTTTCTCAGTGCTAAATAGTCAGTGATCATGAAGTCATGGTTTTACCATCAAGCAAAAGAAATAATGTCAGGTCAATTTACAACCTTTAGAAATGCATTTCTAAATTAAATGGAAAAAATATGCTAATATAATTAAGGCTGCAACTTTAAAAATGGGTAAGTCAAGACCTACAGAAGTTAAGGTTTTCATTATCATCATTAAGGTGACTGCATCACATACACTGCATATATTAGTTTTTTCCCACCTAAATTGTAATCCAATATATTGCATGTATCCAACTTAATTTAGCTTCATTAGGGGAATTTCTAGCTTGCATTTCATGAGTTTTGCACTTTACATTTGCATCTTTAACTTTATTTAAAAATTTATTTCATAGATACATATTCCATCAATGGTTGATATACTAGTAATAAGCAACATAATATACTAGATCATATGTTACACTTACATAGAGTGGTGTCAAAATTTGTTTGTACACAAGGATAAGTTTTTCTCTTCTAAAAAAGGTTTTAGTTGTCTAATTTAGCCTTGTAAATTGCCTATATTCCTTTCTTAAATCTTTTCTGTCTTGAGCACTCTCTCATCTGATCCTTTAGTTCCTCTTCTTTACTGGTTACTCAGCCAATTCCCCGTCGTCATGTGGTCCATATTTCAGTTTGCTCTTAGCCATCTTTCCACATCAAAACTAACCTGCTCTATGTCCCTACTCCTTTTGATATATTAGGTGATGAATTCCTCACTCAATTGAAGTAGAAATGGGATATAAAAGTCACCTGAGATTCTTAAACAGAATTGTTATCCAGACTCTACTCAAACCTACTGAATTAGAACTTTAGGAGATGGTTTCCAGGAATACACATATTTTTAAAAAGCTATTCTCGTGATTCCAATGGATTCTTTTTGTTAAGAACTATTTTGCTTGTTGTCTCCAAGTTAAAGTTTTATTATTACTATTATTGTTATTACCATTAAAGTATTAATGATCAATAGTGACAATATATTGCCCCTTTTCAATTACATCAGCATTTTTAAACTACTTACAGGATTTTAATGCCAGAGAAGGAATAAGAATTTCATTCAGAACCAATGGAAAGTTACTTCAGAGACTAGATTAATGTTCATGTGGCCAAATACTGATGAAATTCCTCAATCAAAGCAAGCAATTTCATTTTAAAGACAGAACCATAACCATTATATAAATTCATGCCAAGAAATACAAAAACATGTTTATACACAAATCTGTGCATCCTGTATATACAGAGGGCAGATATGGTGGGAAGCAGTGTGTCAGAAACTTCGGATAAAAGTTCTAGTTCTGCCACTATGGCTAAGTGATATTGGGTAAATTGTTGATGATCACTAAGATTCAGTTTTCTTATATACAAAAAAGGATAATTATACTAACTAGTCTCTGAGTAATTGCTAAAAAAGACAAAAGGAGACTATGTGAAAATGTTTGGTAAACCTAATGCAAGTTATTTATAAAAATATCATTGTGGGTAGGATAAATTGAGTTAATATAAAATGTCCCTTTTTGTTTAAAAAATTTAATTGAATGAGTCTTTTTCTCTTCATCTGGAAAAATGCTTTGCACCTACTGATAAAAAAAGTGTGCTTGATATTTTGTATTCAAACAGTTGTGGAATAATAAAACGAGCACTGAACTTGAGTCAGAAAACCTTCATTTGATGTATTAACATCTCTGAACCTCAGTGTCTGTATCTTTAAAAATTACAATATTTTCCTAACAAGTTAATTATGAGAATTAAAATAGGTAAATTTTGTTAAGCAACCAAGTGGAGAAGGAAAATATTAATTAAATAATCACACCAATGCATTTATAGTTACAAATAACTAAGAGTTATGAAGAAAAGAAATTGACTACTAGAAGACTATTTAACAGAAATTTGGCCTAATTGGAGGATTAGGAAGTGACACTTGAGCCAAGATCTGAAAAATTGTATACCAGTGAGAATTTTGTTCAACTATGAGTAATAGAGATTCTCATAGTAACTTAAATGAGATTTAAATGTATTTCTCCCTCAAATAAAATAACTCTGAATGTAGCTAGTCCAGGGCTTGTTTGGTAGTGCTAAGGTTTTCTATGACCTCTGATATCCTCAGGTTAAGGATGTCATCCACATGATCCAAAATGGTAGCTCGAACCAAGCCATCAAAATGACATCCCCTCAGTAATGGAAAAAGAGAAAGAAAACATATTCCCTTGCTTTAAGAAGACTTTCTTAGAAGTTTCACAACATTTCGTATTAGATTTTATTGGTCATATTTTATTGCTCAGGGATGGCTGGTAAAGGTCAAATTCATGCTGAGGAATGTGACAGTTACAAAGTAGGGTTCTGTTCATTGAGGGAGGTGGGAACTAATACATAGTGGTTACCAGCATCCTCTGCCAACTTTGTCAAAGCTATGACAGGATAGTAGGATAGTTTTCTGAACAAAGGTAACATCCTGTGCAAAGGGTGAAATGAGGAATTGAGATCAGGCTAATAAGAGCACATGGTGAAGAAACATTTTAGGCCATACGGAAAAAGCAGTGAAAATGAGAGAGGGAACATAGTCAAATTCCTATTTTGAAAGAGTCTATGGTTGCTGTGTGGAGAAAATATTTTATGCAACCATTAGCATATGAATGTGTTATTAGGCTATTCTGGCAATCAGGCAAGAGATGCTGATAGCTCAAATGAGGATGGTGGCAATAGAATTTCTTTTCTTTTTTCTTTTTTTTTGCTGAGGAAGATTTGCCCTGAGCTAACATCTATTGCCAATCTTCCTCTATTGTGTATGTGGGTTTCCACCACAGCATGGCTACCAACGAGTGGTGTAGGTCTGCGCCGGGGAACCAAACCTGGGCCACCGAAGCAGAGCACACCAAACTTAACCAGTAGGCCATGGGGCAGGCCCAGAATTTTTTTTAAAAAGAGGTATTTAAGAGCTGTTTAGAAGATTAAATCTATAGGACTTACCCTTACTGTATTGAGTGTAAGGAAATAAGAAATGCCAAGGATGACTCCTAAGATTTACTCACTCTCATTCTTTTTAATTATATGTTGGTTATATCACTCCTGAGATACAGAATGTCACAAGATCATGTATTTTTTAACTTAATGAGCTCTGTGTAATAGCCTCAATTTCTAAACTTGAAGTCCTCTGTTCCTAATCCTTCAGATAGATTCATTAGTTGGTCAGACTGCCTATATTACAAATACTGTATACGTTTTGAACATTCTTCCTCAAATCACCTAGACTACACACAGGACAACCTGAAGTCCACCTTTCCTTATGTTGGCACCAATCCAGAAGTCCAGAACCAGGCTCTACTAATTGAAAGACCAGTTTGTAGTGAAAGCACTGTGTAATAGCTAAGTCACTATATGCAAATGTAAGGTATTATTATGCAAACAATTCTTTATTCAAACATTTTCTTTTCTGGTTATTAAATTATTAATATAATTATGTTATATATGTGTATTAAAATATATTTTAATTAATTATATTATTTATCCAGGCATTACAGCATTTTCCCCTTGCTATATTAGTTGTGTGTATACCATTATATTATGTCTGGAGCTGATGTGAAAATTAAAATTTCTGTCTTTAAATGCACATATAGGTATTAGCTATCATATATTGAATATCTTAGAGTTTAAAACATTATGATTGTTCACGATCTTGTAGCAAACTGCCCTTGAGGGGGCCCAATATATGTATAATGTGTACACTTTAGTGGGAAGAAGGAGAATATAGCTCTGTGAAAACACAGAGAAGAGGCCGGCAAAGGGAGAACTCGAATGTTCGTTAATTCAAACCACAACAGGAGCAGGAAAAATCCGGACCAGTTCTAGCAAGCCTTAGAATTCACTGAAGGGGAAGTAGGCAGGAAGTTGTTTTGGAAGTGCTAAAGAGGAGGTTGTGTCTGATTAAGAATACAGTCCTATTTAGGGAAATTCACCAGAAAAGTGGCAGGAAATGGTGTGGGACCAGACCCTGGGTAAACGATCTGGATAATGCAGGAAGAGTTCAGGCCCCAAACTGAAGACCAAATAAAAAATGTCTTTCTCCTTTCTGCCAGAGAACTTGGCAACCCAAAAGACCTCTCTACGTAAATGGACTTGGCATTCTACTGTTGGATAAAATGCAAAAATTCCGGAGGGGTCAGATGCGGTTTTGACGTAGATTATTTAAGGACTTGTTCTCAACAATTCTAAATCTTTCAGGGTGAGAAAGTGGCATCTAGCAGAACTGAAGCTACTAGATGGTTCCAGAATCATGAACTTAGATGCATGAACATAGCAGGTGTATTACATATACTATTGATAGAAATTATTTAAAGGCTTAAAAGTTTTAGCTGGTTTGGTTTCAGTGATAGTTTACCACTACCCCATCCGCTGTTATCTGAAGTCCATCACTCTAGCAATTGTTTCCTCTCTTCTTTGCAGAACAGTGTATCTCACTCCCAGATAGTTTCCATGATCTTGCAGGGTTCTCAATGTTTTACATTTGCTAAACCCAGTTGTCAGTTCTAGTCCTCATGTTCTTCATCTAAGACAGCTTTTGATATAATTTCTTACTCTCTAATTTTTTTAATTGTTTCTAGGAAATCACTTTGTCATGCTTTTTTCTCTCTAATACTAGCCATTCTTTATCTTTTTCTATTAATGCTTTCTCCTCTTTCCCAGACCTCTTAACATTGAAGTCCTGCAATGCTCAGTCATTAGACTACTTCCCCTCTCTATGCTACCTCGCTGCCTGGGCTTTTAATACCATCATGGATGACTCCTACATATATAGTCCAGACCTCTCTCTAAATTCCAGATTTGTATATTCAATTTCCTATATATATTTCATATATATGTGTGTGTGTGTGTGTGTGTGTATATATATATATGTACATATTCAATTTACCTCACAACTTGGATGTATAATAAGAATCTCAAAATTAACATGTCCAAAATCAAACTCATGATTTTTCTGCCAGGTTCACATGTCCTACTGTCTTGCTCATCTCTGTAAATGCAAAGTCCTCATTTCCTATTGTGAGTTGTGCAGGCCAAAAATCTTGGAGTTGTTATTGATTTCTCTTTTTCTTACACACCATTTTCAATCTATCAGCAAATTGTTATGGTATTACATTGAAAATACGTTAGAATCTAATCATTTCTCGCTACCACCACTACTACAACTTTTGACTAGGCACCATCATTTCTTTGTATTTCTGCAATAAACTTCTAATTGGTCCCTAAGCTTCACTGTTGGCCTATCTGAAACCATTCAGGAATCTTCAGCACAGTAATTCCAAATCAGATTCCATTTTTCCTCCGTTTAAACTCTCCAGTGGCTTTCAGTCTTTCTCAGGGTGAAAGCTCTCATAATAGTTTACAGAAGTTGACATGACCTTGGTTCTGTGCCCACTCTGCCTACAACTTTCTCTTCTCTTCCACTATCTGGCTGTTTTTGATCAACAATGACCTTCCTGATGTAATTCAACCCAGGAACAGGCCAAGGACCAAGCACAATTCATATCTGAGGGCATTTGAACCTCTCAGTCCCACTGTCTGGAACATCTTACCATGAATGCTGCATGGTGGCTCACTCCTTCACCTATTGCCAATCTCTTTTTAGTACCACATTATCGGTGAGAGATGAAGACCTTATTTAAAGCAGCATCTTCACCACCCAATACTCCCTGTCCATTCCCTGCTTAATTTCCATTAACACTTATCACCATCTGACTCCCTAAATGTGCTACTTATTTATTTGTTTATTTTCTATCTCTCTCCACTATATAAAGGCTATATAGTGTCAGCAGATAGAATAGTGCCTGGAACATGGTAGACATCCAATAAATATTTGTTGAATGAGTGAATAAATGAATGAATCAACTAATTAATTAAAAAATAGTGGTATTATTACCACATCTAAAGTAGAGGAACTGGAAAAGCCAAAAAGCAGATTCTGTTTATTTTCATGGGAATCACCTTTATGTACTTCTCTTCAAGTAAGGTCTTTTTTCTCACACAAAAGCTCAATGTTAATCATGTATATAGTCTCAAAGGATTTGGAACAGAGTATGTGGTATCAGTCCAGTGAATCAGACTGATGAGGCAGGCTGTTAAGTAAGTGGTTACATGGCCAGAGCTTGCAGCCTAACCAGAGAGAAGAGGGGAAAAAAATATATAGGAAAAGTGAAGAAACCATCCCCAGTGGCTAGGTTGTTAGGCTAGAGTCAAGAGGCCTGAGGCCATTCTTCATGAAAAGACCACAACAAAATACAGAAAGCTGCACAAGAAGCTGAATTTAGCAAAGTAATTCAATACATGTAATGTACATAGACCAAAAGAATAAAGACATAAAAAAGTTTAAAATTATGTGAATTGTTCAGAGACCTAGATCAGCATCAAAAACAGCATCAACCCTTTAAAGAGCTTTATGGAAACAGGGCAAGCTCTTAAATTGAAATGACTGATCAGGGAGAAAAATCAGAGAGAATCTTTAAGCCCTTGTGATGTTGTAATGTATTAAACACTATCACATAAGTATATATGAAGTGAACAGGAGAGAAGGAAAGTATCAGATGACAGAGACAAACTCTATAACTAAGATATTGAATAGACTCAGCCAGCAACTTAAAAAGGCTAGTCAGTCTAGAAACAGGAGAAATGAGTGGCATTAACCCAAATTTCACTTGTACCTAGAATTATTGGAATCATACATTTTCTGTTAAATTATAAGTAGATTGATGTTAGAACACATTTTGATCACTCTTAATAATTTCTTTGTAACTATCAGATAATTTTAAATTTATTAAAAATAAGTACTGAGTGGCATCAAGCAAATTTTATCTTCTTGTGGCTAATTTTATTATCTGTAAAATGAATGGCCCTTAATATTCAATCCTTTCAGTTGTAATATATGAGTTTTTAATGTATTTTAACGTAATGTAGACATCTGAAATATGTACTTTGGAGTAGGAAAAAAATAAATCCATTCAGCAAATATGCTGAAAATGTGCCAGACACTGAAGGCATAAAATGAAGTGAGACATGACAGTAGGGATATGGAGAGAGACATATAAATATGCAAATGCACGTCTACCTTCATATAACAGACATAATTACATTAATTACACTTCCAACGAAATTGAAATGTAACTAGCTTTACCTCATTTCTATAAATATTTCTAAAAAGTTAATATAATTTTACAATTACATTTACACCACTCCTGCAACTCAGGATTGAATATAATCCATAAACCCAAAGACTGTGATCAAAGGACAGTATAGAATTTACTTTGTTATTTCTTAATTTCATTTAGACAGTCACATCGTAATAGTAGCCACATTTGCTTCAGGTTGGGCACTGCTCACATTGGGTTTTATCCTCATGTTGCTACGTTCCTTTTGAGACACAAATACAGTAGATATTGTCTACAGTACTATAGCCAAATAAGGTTCGGTGGTGGTTTGTGTGCATGTGTCCATATGTATATGTGTC
This sequence comes from Ceratotherium simum simum, assembly GCF_057802395.1. Classification (NCBI taxonomy): domain Eukaryota; kingdom Metazoa; phylum Chordata; class Mammalia; order Perissodactyla; family Rhinocerotidae; genus Ceratotherium; species Ceratotherium simum. The sequence goes on from NC_141906.1 coordinate 51,975,230, forward strand.
CTTTAGTGTTGGGGTGTGAGTAAGTTCAGACAGCACTCAAATCCTTAGAAAATTGGAAAATTAATGATTATACTTATTCAGTTATGGTTATTATATTAAGTTTGGTTACTATACTCAATAGATTATAATCTCTCTGTAATATCTCCTTGAACCTTGTCTTTCACTAAGGATGCCCTTACCTTAAGTAGTATTAAATGTTTTTGATTGTAAGTACATATCTTTTGAAGTGTGTGCGAATTGCTTTCTTTCCACATTAATTTTTCAATGTTTTAATACTATTATTTTGAAGATGAGCATTTGATATGGCGAAGTATATGTAGAATGTCAAATTCAAGTAAATGCCACTTTCATTATTTTGACACAAATCTACTTGATAATGAAGAGGAATGAAGCACTATTGGATTCTGTACCTCACAGTTATGCTCTATAGGAAATCTTTGTTCATTAAAATAATAGTTCTCAGTGAAGATTCCTGTGGGGATTAGCTGGCAAAATGGCTTCACACACAGGCATTTTTTTCAATAACAATTCACTAATAAATTATGGATAAAAATACAGCTACTCAAACTGAGTGACATCTTACAGGAGCACAGCAATACCCTGACATGGTATATCAAGGACATTCTGTGTTTTTCGATTGCACGGCGCCTAGATCCCCTCCATGCCCTGGATGTCATCCAAGGGTTTGGGTCCCTGGTACAAGGGAAATTGAAAGTCAAAGACATAATGTTTTGACATAATAAGGTTTCAATTTTTAAAGTAGGCGGCTCCTTTATTTAGTCATCAACCCAAGTATTTGCCAATAAAGGTGCTACAGTTTGCCTCAGTAATGGTAACCTATCACAACAAAGAGTGGTAATGTGTCCTAAATGTAATCTCTACAATTGAGTTTTACTGTGCAATTAAAAATTAACATTATCATTAAAGTACACTATTTATGCAGTCAGAAAAAGATATCTAACACGGTAGCAGAAAGCATTAAATTCAACTAACCTATAGTACTTTGTTACTAGATAACGGGATAGGTTCTCTATTATATATATATATATATATACACGCATATACGTGAAACTGTCTATAACAGGGCCTGTCACATAGAAGACACTAAAGTGTTTTGTTGACTTGATGACTGCTTAGACTCCTACTTAACTATTATCCTTATGCAGCTGGGATTATTATAAAGTTTGGTTATTAAATTCAAAACATTATAATTTCTCTCTAATATCTGCCTGAACCTAATCTTTCACTAAAGGTGTTCTTACGCACCTAAAAGCAACATAGAGATTTTCCGTAAACTTCTCTCATCTTCCTGGTTGAGTGGCAGTGATGGAATTCCCTCTATTTTCTATTAAAGAGAAATTTGAAAAGAATATGTGAAATTTAATTCAGAATTGGCAAGGCCTCTCAAAAATTCTCTGAAAGATTCTATCAGAAACCAGATAGAAGTTATTCCAGTAGGTAATATTCCACGGAAGTGGTTCTCACCTAGGCTTGTTGCTCAGTCCAATGATTTTTTAAGTCAGTATGTTACTCAAATTCTTGGTATATTCATCACTGTTAATCGTCTACTCTTGTCTCCTTATTATCTTCTGTCTCAGTTTTCATAGTGTTAGTTTCCCTGGTATTCCTCTTATGTCTGAGTATTTCTTTCTGTCTTCCGTACTAAATTCTCTTAGTTGCCCTAAAGTGTTGTTGCTCTCCAAAGTTCCATGCTCAGTTCTCTTCTTTTCCAATGATATAGCATTGGCCTAGCTAATCCCGTTTACTCTTTTGGCTTCAGCTACCACCAATATGTGGATAGCTCTGAAACTAGCTATTCCAACCCAATTACATAAATTCCAAACCCATATAACTAATTTTTATTAGATATTTATTTTTTAGTTTTACATGAATTTATTGTCTTAAATTGAACTCCATATCTTCACCTTAAAATTCACTTCTCTTTTTCTAATAACTTAACCACTCACTGCTGCCCAAGTCAGTCCAAAAATGTCATCGTCTTCCCTACTCACATGTCTAAGAGATGAAGAAGACTTACTAATTTTACTTTTTTAATATCTCTTGAATTTGTCTACTCATCTTTATACTCATTCTCATTGCCTCCATTCAAGTCTTCATTATGGCTTGCTTGGCTTACTAAATACCCACTAACTATTTTCCTAATATTCATTGTTTTAAACTTCTAATTTATTCTCCCTTTCACTACTGTATTAAAGTTTCTAAAAGGTAAAACTATTATTTGTCACCTGGCCTAGAATTCAAGGTAAAATTCAAATTTTCTTAGATCCAGGATGTATTCTTATTTGGTTTTTGTCTTTTCTTCTTGATATCTTCTCCACATACCCTTTGCACATTATACTATGGCTGTACTTAACTACTGGCAGTGCTTGAATGTGCATATTTTCTTACAACTCCATGAATTCACACCTGCTGCTCCTTCTGCTTGGAAAAACTCCTGCTCCCACCTTTTAAGCTGGCAAACTTCTAATTCTTCTTGAACATGAACTCAGATGTAACCTCCATTAGTAACCTGCCCCAGTCCTGCCATCCCTCTTCATCCAATCAGCCATCCTTTGTACTCATATAGAACCTTATCACTCTTATTATACCACTTTATATAATAATTTCTAAAAGTATATTTGTCTTCTAGTTAATTGTCTGGCACTTAAAAATATTCAATAAATCTTATGGAATCTTAATAAGAGTTATTTATGCTATGTAATTCTATGATTATCTAGAAGTACAAAGAAAATTATTTTTAAAAATAGTACACTGCCAAAGATCTTGAAGTGTATTACTTTACTTGGAAACAGTAACAACACATATTTTGTTTGTGTAGAATGATGGAGAATAAGGTAGTTGTTTTGAGAAAAATTCCTGCCGTACTAGGTATTTAAAAGAAATAACTAAACATAGAAGTGGCTAGAATAAATGACATTTAACACTCTAACTCAAAAATGATGTTTTTAGGAGACACAGATAAAAAGACTAGTCATTGGTTTTGAATTCTATTTGACAATGTGTAGTGCTTAAATAAACCCAAATTCAATTTAAACAAATCCATCCCAGGTGATAAAGAAACCTTCTGAAAGGAAGATAGGAAGGAATTAGATGTTTGAGTATATATCTAAGGAGATACACAAGAAAAATAGGGGAAAAAATGTAAACAGAGAAACCAAGCTGCTCCAAGCTTCTCTTTGGGAGAACATAAGAAAAAACAATCAAGAAAGAAAATATCAATAAAACCAGAAAAGAAAGTCTATCTTTTTCAGGTGGTTTGGTTAGTGAGACTTACATGAATAGTCTGATTAGGGTGAATTAATAACTTACGATGCTTTCATTCATTCACTCAAATACTTTTTGAGTACCTATGGTGAAAGTGGTTGATAAAAACACCTGAAATGAAACATGAGAATGGTGAGTTAAAAAAGTAATCTTGATAGGATGTATAGATGATAGTTAAGAAAATGATCACTAAAATGTACTAATTTCTTTAAATAATAAAATGACTTGGTCTCCTGAACTCAGAGGTAATGGATAGTTCTTTCTCAGAAGATGATTGCCTTTAGGCACAAAACAATAGACAGTGAAATTGTGAAAAGGCTCTTTTCCTGTGACCTTAATTATGATCATTGTGAAACACATTGAACTTTTTTCTCACCCTTTGTCTATTAGAATACATTTTTAAAGATATAAATGCTTAAATCTGAGCTGAAAAATGTCGGCGACTAGACAATAAGAGCTAATGATTCAGATTTTGTTCTCAGTTGGAGCTACAAGTATGTATTTTTCTCTTTGGTAAAGAGGTAGGGGAGATAAAATAAAGAGAAATGTTACCACGATTTAAAAATAGTCCACCAAAACATAGGTTTATCAATATATGAGATGATAAGTTCTTCTGCAAATGCAGAAGAATGTCACATATTATTTAAAAGTAGAGACAGGAGAAAATTTAGAAATTTTTTGTAGAGGTAATTATACAAAAGTAAAATCTTATTTGCAACTTAAATCCCTAGCAACATGTCCTATGAAGTAAAATTTATTGTAGATTCTCCTCTTTGGTTTTATTTTATCACAAATCACAGAAGCAGGAAGTGTTCTATCACTTATGGTTCCTAATAGCATGATAAAGAGAAACTTTTTCTACTTTAAATCCCCTTTTACATCATCGTACTCACAGCTTTATGTAATTTTTACCAAAGTTTTAAAGTTTTTATTTCAGCTATGTTTTTATTGGGCATAAATATTTTCTTTACTGGAAATTTGTAGTTGTATTTTCAAAATACTGATTTATGTTAATCAGTTTCCAAAATTTCTTAATGTAAAATTGAACTTTATTTTATATGTTTTGCCTCCAATAACCAGTTTTCTCAAACAATGCTTTTTATTCAAATTCAGTGTTTACCATCCTCATAGTCATTGTGAGAATGACTTTTCCTTCTATCGTGAAATTGTCTTCGTGTACACAGAATTGAAAACAAAGTGTTTCTCAATACCCACATTCTCTAAAGAAATATATCAACAGTGTGGACAGATACTTTCCTCAGAAAAGTAACCACATTCTCAATGTATAAAATAAGAACAAGAGATCAAGCAACAGGGGTACCCAAGAGAATCACTTGTAAAAACAGAAGATAACTGAAATAAAACAAGCTGGGAATCTTAATCTCTGCTGGGGTCTCTGGGGTATCTGATTGCCAATGTACTTGTTGATCTTTCTTAAACCTGAAGATGGAAAAATAGAAAAGGAGAGAGATGATTTCACAGAGAGAGAAGGGAGATTTGAGCATCCAGTTCTCAAGGATTTCCTATGGATCAAATGGACAATGAAGAGCCATCTTACTGGTCCCTGATCAAACAAAATTGAGTGATAATTGAACTCTCAGAAAAAGAAACTGAGAGGAGTGTACCTGGAGCTACTGGAGCTGAAAGGGGTTGAGGAACACCTCACCCAGGCTTTCCCTGCTAAATGCTATTTGTATCCAAGGAGAAATCCAGCAGTTGGACGCCCTCCATACAAAGGCACTGGCAGTGAGTTAATATAAAGTGAAGTGGCAGACAACCCAAAGAGAAGATTGCAAAGACATTAAATGAAGTAAAAATGTGCCTTCCTCCCTTATAGCCTGAACCACCACCTAACGCCAGAAAAGTCCACCAAGTAAGGGAGGGTGGTTGTACCTCAGATGCCACAACGCTGCACTGCCCATTTGCTTCAGGCATTGGAGTGGGAGAGGCAATCACAAAGCCAACCGGGCTCTGGAGTCCTCTCAGGTCCCTGGAATCCCAAGCTTGATTGATGGAGTGAGGGAGTAAGTGGGAAGAGGGAGGTGAAGTGCTGAGTCAGATATGAGATATGAGTTTTAAACTAGTCTACAGTGGACTTTCAGTAATTCAAAATGAGCCAGAAACTACGGAAATACATACATATATGTAAGATTTTGTTACTTCTAATACAAATTTAAGATCACAATGTTTTTGACAAACTTCTGCAATTCTTGGTATTCTCATATTGAATATCTTGAGTTTTGCTTGTTTATTTTCTTGATCTTATATTCTACTGATAATAGCTTCAAACAAACAGTACCAATATTACTACAAAGGCTAAATCGACTGAAAGCTTGTTAAAATTTCTTTGAAATTCTCTTCATTCGTAAAATACTGTACTGTAAAGTCACTTAAGGCAATTCTTTTTTGTGTGTTATAGTTTTGTCACTATGCTGATACCTAATTGTTGATTTGTTTAAAGTTTTATGGAATTTTTTTTTCATTTTAACTTAACTTCATTTCGAATTATGTAAAATACTGTTGAGTATAAAACATATCAGTCAGAAAACACAATGAAGTACATTCAGGAAGACTTATTCCATCCCTGACCCCTTCCTCCATAAGCAATCATTTTTATTAACTTTGACTATCCTTTCCTGTGTTTACTATTGCAAATACAAGCAAATATGAATGAATATATATATATCCCTTTCTTTTACAAAATTTAGTATATGTAAACACCATTCTGTACTTTATATTTTTATTTAACATATATATATTCTGGAGATCATTTTATTTCAATATAGAGCTCTTTTTCATTCTAGTACTTTATTGTTCAGATGTACCACAGTTTATTCAGTCAGTCCTGTGATGATGAGTAGTTGGGTTGATTTCAGTCTTTCATTATTGCAAATAATGCTGGAATGCATAATCGTGTATATATGTCATTTCATATTTTGGCAGTGTAACTTGCGTATGGATTCTTAGAAATGGGATTGCTGAGTAAAAGGTGACTGCCTATGTAATTTTGTTAGAGACAGACAAGTTCTCTCCATTTTTCCATCTCACCGTCTATGTATGAGAGTGCATCTTTCATCACATTCTTGCCAACAGAGTATGTTGTCAGACCTTTTATATTTTGTCATTTTGATAGGTGAGAAATAATATCTCAGTATATATATGGAGAAAGAGACAGAGAGAACATTTTTCTGAGTTAAGTTAAGCAACTTTTATGTTTTCAGACACTTTGCAATTATTTGAAACACAATTTTCCATGTTTTTCTTATACTCTATTATATGAAAGTACCACAATTTATTTAGCATTTAGATTGTTTAGCTATGAGGTAAATAGCCAAATATTTAAGCTATGTTTGCTTTAAAATTTTTCTATTTTTTTGAGGTTTTCTTTTTAATTCAAGTTAGTTAAAGAAAAAGTCAAATACAAAATTAGGAAAATAGTATATAAATAACATAGCTAGATATGCTAGCATACTTAAGTGTTTAATATATTTAAATGACATTAGATAGTAGAGATACAAATTATGATTAGTTTGTATTATTTTATGAAAATTACAAAAGAGATAAATATCTGTCATTCAGACTTGATATATTACTATATACATCGTGAAATTCTTATACCACATAAGCTACAAGTAAAAAAACAATTTTATGAAGCTTAGCTAAAACATGCTTATTTAAATCTACCATATGGAAATTTTATATTTAAAAAGAACATTCCTTAGTTGGTATAAATACTGAAGATAGAATGACAGATTTTTACTTACTGTTTTATTTGTTTTCTGGAGATTTTAGTTAAAAGTAATATTAAGTTGCATCTGCTATAAACAGATGCATATATGGCAGCACCAAAATGCTAACTCCAATGCTAACTCCAACAGAAATGACCATCTCTATATGTTCCTGGGAATTACTTCTTTTGGCACTTGTGTATTGTACATAATTATAAGTTATGTGCAAGCCTTGAGAAAAAGAAATTGATAATCTGGTCATGAAAACTCAAAGTAGTTCAATTATAATTAGAGCTTCTTGATTTTTTTTTAATGTATCTTTTAGGATATAAGCATAAGCATAGTCATATTGTGAAATGATTATTTTATGAAATATTGGCTATCGGTTTCCTGTAGATGGAAATTTTTCATCAATATGATAGGAGCTAATATACAACGCCATGCCACTATAAACATGAAAATAAGAATAAACTGTGATTTTTAATATATAGCAAAGTTGAAAATTAAGAAAGAGAAAGCCTCAGGGACTAAAAGCAAGAAGTGAACACAAAGTAAGAACAGAAAGCAGAAGTTGAAACTGAATGGCTTCAATAAGCATGGAAATTGTGCTTTGCATGTTCTCTAGGACTCAGGATCTAAAATTGTGTCAGGATGGTAGTCAAAGATGCTGACCTTGTGTGCAGAAGGGAGCTACAACTGGTCTCCTCCATAAATCAACATTAGGAAGTGTTGACCCATCTCTAAATATAGGACTAGAAATATTCTGCCCCCTAGCGTGAGAAATGCAGTAAATAACATGCAGCTGTAAAGACAAAAGAGCCATAATTGAACAGTGGAAACTCAGGCTTATACTGTAGACAGGTGTTGGGTGATCCCATGGTTCTGAAATTCAGCGATTAAAAAAATGACATAAGATATGATGCTGTTATGGTACAACCCGTGGGCCCATATACAGGCAAATGCAAGTGAAAATTCAAATGTAAAGAAGGCCATTTCATTAGAATTCATAGCATCAAACTATCTATTGAAACAATTTCTGCAGAGGATGATTTCCCAGTTAAAGTACTACATTGTTAAGAGGTGAAGAAAATAGACTACTCTATTTTCAAACATCAAAAAGCATTACAATGAATATGTTTTAAAATGAGTAGAGAAAAAAGGTTGGGATAGAATCAATAAAGTAAGATTAAGACAATTTGGCAAAGGAACAGGAAAATCTGAAAAATAAGAATTTTATAAATAAAATATTTCCTTAATCATTTATTAGACATTTTAAACATTATTTTATTCAGAGCTGAGGAGAGAATTCATAAATTAGAAATGGATTTGAGGAAATCACACACAGCATAGATAAAATTTTCAAGAATATAAAATTAAAGTTAAGAAACAAAGACAGTAAAATGAAGATCTCCAACCAGTGTTTAACAGGAGTTCTAGAAGAGGTGAATTCAACAAGATAATGGTAGTACTAGCACAGAGAGACATTAAACTGCAAAGATGATATATATATTAAAAAAATGTTTAAAACTATGAGAGAGAAAATGCACATTACCTGCAAAGAGTTGCAGTAAGACATACAGCAAACATTTTTCAGTAATGATAGAATCCAGAAAACAATGCAACAATATCCTCAAAGAGCTACATATCATACCTGGAATTTTTTTTTCTTAGTTAAGTGTGGTTCACAATTATGAAATAAAATATTTTCACAAATATAAAGTCGACTAACAGAATTTACTGCCCCGGGCCGACCCTGTGGCTTAGTGGTTAAGTGCGTGTGCTCTGCTGCTGGCGGCCTGGGTTCAGATCCCGGGCACGCACCGACTCACCGCTTCTCCGGCCATGCTGAGGCCGCGTCCCACATACAGCAACTAGACGGATGTGCAACTATGACATACAACTATCTGCGGGGGCTTTGGGGAAATAAAAGGAGGAGGATTGGCAATAGATGTTAGCTCAGAGCCGGTCTTCCTCAGCAAAAAGAGGATTAGCATGGATGTTAGCTCAGGGCTGATCTTCCTCAAAAAAAAAGAATTCACTGCCCCTAGTCCAAAGCTGAAAGATTGGATGTACTAAAGGATACAATTTGCTAAGAATACAAAGCCTTAAAAACAATTGTGTTAAAAAGAAATGGTAAATAAAGAAATGTGTAGGATATATTAAAATACATGTAAAAACTAAAAAATAAAAACTAATCTGAGGAATTTAAAAGTAAATGGGACTAAATTATTGGACAGCACATCATGGAAGATTGCAATAAGATTATTATAAGTGATAGAGGGATTTCTTACTATTCTTTCCACAATAAAAATACAATTATATTCCTTGTATATGTAATACTTTTGTGGTAAAAAATTTCAAATAACTCTATATTAAAATGAATAATGTTAAAAATCACTTAAAAGCTCACTACTGTGAGATAAATAAATTGACATTTTCTTAACCATTCCTCATACTGTGCTTTGTATATATACACACATTGTGTATTTATGAATGAAAGTATGTTTATACATATATATACAATTTTATGTGCAAATTTTTTTTAAAATTTTTATTTATTTATTTTTTGTGTGGGGAAGATCAGCCCTGAGCTAACATCCATCCTAATCCTCCTCTTTTTGCTGAGGAAGACTGGCTCTGAGCTAACATCTATTGCCAATCCTCCTCCTTTTTTTTTCCCCAAAGCCCCAGTAGATGGTTGTATGTCATAGTTGCACATCCTTCTAGTTGCTCTATGTGGGACGCGGCCTCAGCATGGCCAGAGAAGCGGTGCATCGGTGCTCGCCCGGGATCCGAACCCGGGTCACCAGTAGCGGAGTGCGCGCACTTAACCGCTAAGCCACGGGGCCGGCCCCTATGTGCAAATTTTTTGTTGACATATATTATTTTCTGTTCAGCTTTAATCCCTTCCTTTCCCTGATCCTTTCCGCAAGTTTGATACAAGTTAATGTGCGTGCTTCCTTCCAACCTGATGTGTATCCTTTTATAATTTCTTATAAATCGATCATTTAATTAAATGCCTATATATATTATATATATATATTTATGATTTATACACACATTCACATACATATATAAATTTATATATATATATAGGGAGAGAGATTTATTTTCATATTTGAACAAAATAAAGGATTTTATGTCATCTATTTGCGAGGGCCTTGAATTCTCAGTTTATTCCTCATGCAATCCCCTGCACTTTAGTAGGTGAAGTATAACTCATTTTTTTCTGAATGGCTGAATAATACATTTAACCATTCCCCTATTGCTAGATATTCACTTTATTTTCAGTCGGAGGTCATTACAAAAAACAGACAGACGAACAACTAACTTTGTGCAATACTCTTATTTACATATGCTTTATTTTTGTAGGGTAGATTCCAAGAACTGTGGTTTCTGAGTGAAAGGCTATGCATAGGTTTAATTAGAAGATAAGTTGTGTTTATGTTTTTCAAAATTTTAAATATTTACAATTCTAAACAGCAATATATGAAAGGATCCTTTATATTAAATTCCTGACAAAAATAGCTACTTCTCTTTATTTTTAACAAATTAACTTTTAAAAATTACATTTTATTATTAACTGTATGTCCCTGACATCTAGCAAAATTTGAAATATTCTCTTACTTATTTGCCATTGGAATTTTCTCTTCTGTGAATTGCCTATTAGTAATATCTGTTTAAGTTTCTGTTTGGATTTTGGTCATATACGTCTCCATCTAAGATTCTAGTTTACAAATGGACTGGAATCTGGGGTGCTTATAATATGCACCAGTTTACAAATGGACTAGAATTCTGGAGTGTTTATAATGTGCTATGTCTGGATCTAGATTATAATTTAATAAGTGCATTCCCTTTTTAAAAGTGAGCTGTACACTTTATGTATATTTTATACTAATTTAAATCATTTCATAAAGAATAATTTGTTCTACAAAATTCTAAAGGCTACTTAATTTCCATCACTAATGGCTTTTACTTCTTTTATGAGTTGTTTTAAGAAATTCTGCATCACCGATCCTTGTGTCATCACAGAGGATGATATAGTGCAGAAAAAAATGAACACCATGAATTCAATTCAAAAAGTGAACTCAATTCAAAAAGAGACAGATTTTGAATGTGAAGACCTCTTAAGAACGTCTATAGAAATTTATTTGCTTATATTTTCCTCTTTTTATAAGCAATGAGTGATTTATGATAAAAATCCATGGATTTTTAAGGCTGAAACTATCTTAAATAACTGTTAAATATCTGTTCCAAATGAAGTAATATATATAATAACATTTTGTCACATGCATTGCACATATTTTTCACTATTTTTTCATTTGATTTTGTTTGTTTTATAGTTTGCCTTACAAAAAATGTAAACTAATATAACCAAATGTGCCTGTCTTTTTCCTTAGAGATTTGAGTTTCATTTCTCACATGGATGTGTGAGTGCATGTGTGTGTATTTTTTCCATTATTTTAGTTTTGTTTATATTTGAGTGTTCTGTTTGGCATTTTGTGAAACTCATTTTTGTGTATGCTGTGAAATAGGTGCTACTTTATATTCCTTCTGTTGTGCAAGCAAATTTGCTAACTATCATTTCCCCATTATGTTAAAGCAGAATTTTTTGATATATTAAATTTCCACATATACTGTTTTCATCTTCTGGGCTTTCTTTTTTGACTCACATATCTATGTTTCTACATCTGCGCCAATATTATATTTTTGGGATAGTGAAAGTGTTGTGTATTTTAATATATAATGAGCCAAGTTCTCTCTCAATGTTCTTCATTTTAAAAATTAAGTTTAAAATTAACTTGATGTGCACATTAAAAATATAAAAGTAGCCAATCAAAAAATAGAAGGAATATATATATCTTCCAATCTAGTATGTGAGGGCAATGAAGAAAATATTATTAATCCAATTAAAGTCAGGAAAAGAGAAAATAAGTGCAGAAAAATCACAGAGCACAGTAAGTACACAAACCAGATGGTTCAAAGTCAGGAAATCATGGAAATAATTGACTTAGAGGATAAATCTGAGAAACTGAATGTGCAAGTAATAAGTTTAACAGAGGAGGAGAAGGAATTGGTGGAGGAGATACAACACTATCTATATCTATCTATTTATCTATCTAGTATAAATTGATCTATCTGATTGTCCCTTATCTCTATAGCACCCTGCCCTTAGAAAACCAAGAAGGCATAATATGCAAATTTCTAAGCACATGTGAGATATTTTCAAAACTGAACACATACTAGGCCTCAAAGCAACTCCTAACAAATTCCAAAGAATTAATGTTATATGTTTTCTTTGACCACAATACTAAAAAATTAGAAATTTTTTAATTCCTGATCAATATAACAGTAAGATTCTAAAATAGATGTTAAAACTATATACACATATATAAGAAAACACATAAGTATTTTTATAAATTATTAATTACATTCAAATTCTTAGGAACTATTTTCTATTGAAGAAAAATTTATTCCTCTAAACTTGAAATTCTCCAATATAAGTTAATTGAGAAATAAGATCCAGAATATAGAATTTCAATTTACAAATATTTTCATATATCTTCTCAATACTACTTTATTCAGAAAATAAAAATTTGATGTATTTTCTCTCCTTTTTTTTTCAGGAAATATCACATTCACAACATAACATCTAAAAAAATACAAATTCTTCAATAACAATCACATTTTTACAATTTTACTGCAAGAATATCACCCTGAATTGTTTGCCCTCCCTTATCGACACTTGTGTTTTTACTTCTACTTGCTCTTGAGCCTGTCATTCCCAGTGCGTAGAATGGAAAGAGCATTGGATTGAAGGCAAAGGCGTCTAAGTTCCATTCTCGGTTCTGCCACTTAATTATTGGGTAATATTAGGCACAAGAATTCACTTATTTAATTCATTACTTTCTAATTTTAAGGTAGAGATAATTATAAAACTATGAGTGTTGTAAGAGAAATGAAATAATTTGTCTGGTAAACATTAAATGCCTAACGCACACCAGTTATGTACCGATGACTTCCTCTGCTCTCTGATTGGCAAAATCATTTATTCTTAAAAACTGATATCAATGTTACTGCTTCTGTTGAGCTTTTCTGATGCCTTTCTTTGCCTCTCTCTATCCCCACCTCAAGGTAGAATCAAGGGTTTCTTCCCATGTTATCCCACTGTCCTTGTGTAGTCATTTGCTCTACACTTACCCCTCAGGATTGCAATTATTTGCTTAAATTTCTATGTTTCCCTGTAATGGTGAAATCGGAAAGTATAGCTTTGTGCTTTGACCAGTGTTGGATATAGAATTGTAAGAAACAATTGTATTCGATAAGGAGCTTTTACAGAGAGGACAAATAACCTTGTTAGCTTCAGTACTTAGAGAATTCTGAGTACTGTGATGAAGTTGGCCTTCTCAGCATGATGAAAAAAGAGGGTTATAGAATGTTTGCAGTACTATAACCCTAAGAGTGCAATAAACCGAAGACATTGTTGCAGGCAGCTAAATGGGGCAAAAGTTCCAAATAAGAAGATCAAAATTATATATGCTTTGCTCCTAGTTATCACGGTTATGCATACTCTAACCATGTTTACTGATATATAAAGGGAAAATGAATCAAGACATTGAAAAAGACATAACTGTTTGACAAAAAAATAAAAGTCTCACAAACATAAACTTTTTGCCATGAGGCTTATAATGATTTAACCGTTTATCTTGAACATTTTGTGAATTATAAAATATTGCAGTTCTCCCTACAAGGTGAAAAAAGAGGAGAGTACTTGCTCTTTTGTAGATAATTTTACCCTAAAGAATATTTACACTTTCTTATTGAGGAAAGAGGTTGTTTTTGTTTGTTTATTGTTGGTGGTGGTGTTAGTTTTATTTTGTTGGAACTGTCTCTGATAGATTTGATCTCAACATGATGTAGGCTTTAAAAAAAGAAAACTGATTGTTACCTTGAAGATAGCTTCAGATACATTCTAGTTTGTAGCCCCATGCCATCTATGATGTTAGTGCATAGTGTTTAATAATTGCCTATGAAAAGTATGAATTAATTTAGGAAAGAAAGAGGGTAAGAGGAATGAGAGAAGGAAGAAATGGTATTGACCATAATGCCATTGATGTTGGGGATAGTTATAAGGAGAGAGAAGCTACAAAAAAACAGGACGTAAGGGCCACCTTCACTAAATAATAGTTTGCTGAAGAGACTTTAGATCTAGATTGTTGGCTTTGGAGACTGAGCAGAAAAGATTACATCAAACAATCTTTTCAAATAAATGTCACCAAGTCCTACTGGTAAGTAAATGTAGGAAAAGAAGTCAAATTTGACTCCTAGGTTTCATGTATGGGGCAAGGATTATGTTTGTGCCACTGATGACAATGGGTAAGATAATACATGAGGTGAATCCTGCAGGCTTAATGGTCATTTAATTTTAGACTAGTTTTACTCAAAGCTGAAATGAAGATAGAAAATTTGTGAGAAATGGCTTATATGCCAGTCAATTATTGCTATAATATCGCTATATGACAAACCATGAGAAATCTAAGTGCCTTAATAAAAACAACCAGTTATTCTCATGCTCACTGGTCCAGTGGGTCAGCTGCAGCTGAACTGAGGTAGGCTGAGCTCACCTGGATTTGGCTCCATGCTGTGGATTGTGGTCAGGCCTGCTTCACATATCTCTTATTCCTCTGGGACCAGCAGGCCACCTGGGGCAGATTTTCCTCATGATTGTGACAAAAATATAAAAAGGCAAGTGGAAACACATAATGTCTCTTAGGGCCTACGCTCATGACTCACACAGTATCCCTTCTTCCCGTTTTCCACTGGGCAAAGCAAGTTGCTTAGACAAGCTCAACACAATGGGTGGGGAGCGTTGGTGGTGCAGTGGTAGAATTCTTGCTTGCTACAGTGGGTGGGGAAATGCGCTCTAATTCGAGGAGCTACAATGTCATATGGTAAAGGATGTGAATATAGAAAGAGGTGAAGAATGACTATCTGCTCCACCTTGTATTCAGTTTTAAATACATGATTGGTTCTTTAAAAAAAAGTTCCAATGTATCCATTTGAAATAAATATAAAAAGCCAGAAAATAGAAGTCAAGCCTAAACCAGCAAAGTCATTAATGCAAGGAATAATAAAGAAAGCCGATATATGACTGTTACCATCATCATTATCATCAACAACATCAGAGGATAGGTCTTCATCTCGTTATTGTGTTTACTTCAGCGTTGCTTCCCAAAACCATACAGACACCTGGATTTGTTCCGTCTATTTTGGTTATACTTTCAAACTTTTAGAGCTAAATGCTCTTCTCTGTAACTCCAGCTCGCCCTGGGTTCTGCTCAAGGTTCTGTCCTGAATTGACCCATTACCAGACCCATATTACCATTAGCAGTCTTATTTTGAGTATTATAGCTGTCAAGCTATACTCCCTAGAATAGATTTGATTTTTTGTGAGTAACAACACAGTTATGAATTAGGTTTGATTAAGTCATAAAGCCTTCTTGGCTATTTCTAGTGTACGTCTCCCTATCCTTATACTCCTTATTTTACAATCAAGCCAAGAGACAGACATTGGTAGCCAAAGTACAGTCCAGAATTCTACAGCTTTTATTGCACCTTTCCCAACGTATCTTGATTCACAGGCCATTTCATTTGTGTACCTGACCTCTACTAGGAATGACAGAGAGATGTAGGCCCACGGTCCCTTAATTATTGCTGCGGCTGCATGCCTGTATAGCCTGACCGCAACTTGTCCCAGCTGCACTGTTTATCTGTCGCTTTGCTGCAGTGCTTCTCTGCCACAAGAGAATAGTGTGTTTGAAGGAAACTGTTTGGCCCTTATGATTCTGGTACAAACCTGGAAGTGCAAAGCAGTTGGCGTCCTGGGGGTGGGTAGGAGCTAGTGTATAAAT
The DNA here is from genome assembly GCF_057802395.1 of Ceratotherium simum simum. Taxonomy (NCBI): domain Eukaryota; kingdom Metazoa; phylum Chordata; class Mammalia; order Perissodactyla; family Rhinocerotidae; genus Ceratotherium; species Ceratotherium simum. The sequence continues at coordinate 51,991,155 of NC_141906.1, forward strand.
ACTACCCTTTTTCATGCCTTGGACAGACACTTCTAATATGCATTTCACAAGGTCCCATCAAGGGTCTCAAGCAGAACTGAGCCCCAGTTGCCCACCGTGGTGATCAGCTAGATCACATACCCTTGTATTGGCTTGTCTACCTCATCTACTTTATGCTTCCCAATCCCCAAATCATGTTCCTTGGGATTGATTCCCAAATTATACTATTCAAACGCAAACCTTTGTCTCAGACTGTCTTTAAAAAAAAACTTAGATATCCTAGTGTGGCAGACGGCATAATGGCCCCACATCCTAATCCCCAAAACCTATGAATATGTTAGGTTACATGGAAAAAGGGTAGGTGGATGGAATTAAGGTTGCTAATCAGCTGCCATTAAGCTAGGAAAGATCATGCTGGATTATTCAGGTGTGCCGAGTGAGATCAGGTGGGTTCTTAAAAGTGAAAGAGGGAGGCAGAAATATAGTCAGTCAAACATGTGACTATGGAGGAAAGGCACAGAAAATGCAACATTGCTGGCTTTAAAGATGGATGGGGGAGGTGAGATAAGGAATGTGGGCGGCATCTAGATGCTGGAAAAGGTAAGGAAATGGATTCTCCCCTAGAGCCTCCGGATAGGAACATAGCCTTGTCAACACCTTGATTTTATCCCAGTGAGACCTGTGTTGGACTTCTAAGCTACAGAACTGTAAGATATAGATTTGTCTTGTTTAAGCTGCTAAGTTTGTGGTTACTTTTTATAGCGCCAGTAGGAAACTAATATATCAAGTGGCCTATTTTGTTCCAATATGTCATGTCATATTTAGTAGTGTCACATTAAATTGAAATGAGTTTATTAATTCATATTGCATTCTAAATAGTCATTTTAGAAAAAATGTTAAGATATATATCTTTTATTATTTTGAATTAATAATGTCTTTTACCTCTTGACAAAATTGAGGCTTAAAAACTTTGTTAAACCAATTACTCATCCAAAAGTTGCGGTGGACTCATGGTTTATTCAAGTCATTCAATTAACAATTTAATTCAATTAAAATTTATTCAGGGCCTAGTGGGCTAATGGCATTATACAAAATATAAGTTGAAATGAATTTGAATTTAATTTATTTTAACATTGGTGATATCAAGGTCATTTAAAATGTAGGTCACGGGCCGGCCCTGTGGCTTAGCGGTTAAGTGCGTGCTCTCTGATGCTGGCGGCCCGGGTTCGGATCCCGGGCGCACACCAACGCACCGCTTCTCCGGCTATGCTGAGGCCGCGTCCCACATACGGCAACTAGAAAGCTGTGCAACTATGACATACAACTATCTACTGGGGCTCTGGGGTGAAAATAAATAAATAAATCTTAAAAAAAAAAAAAAAAAAAAAAAAAAAAAAATGTAGGTCACAGAAAATTGAGCAATGGCTAATAGTTCAAAGATAATGGCAAACAGATACAGAATTTTCAAATATACGATAGATTTAGCTTTTGTTTTGGATTCTTTGCCATCAAAGGTGAAGCAAAAAATACTAAAAATGTAAGTAAAATCAGGAGACATTTTAAGATCACTTTAATTAGCATTCTTAATAATATAACAAAATTAGGCCTAGGAAATGACTGATTAGTCTCAGTTTTAACTTTTTATCACTTAAACTCTGGAGTTAAACATTTTACTTTTAGTTCCATAGTACTATGCAGTATGTATATTACAATACAAAAATAAATGCAGTTCATAAACACTGTATCTCAGTGATTGTAAACATTGTGATACATTTTTAAAGTCATTATTTAATGGAGTAAATGCCATTGAATCTTGCTAGGTATTAAAATATCTGGCTTTTCTTTCTAAACTTCCCAATGTCTGAAAATAATCTCAAGGGTTTTAGATCTATAAATTCAGATTCAAGACACATCTAGAAAAAGAAAGAGAGAGGGAGAGAGGAAGGGAGGGAGGGAGGGAGGCAGGAAGGAAGGAAGGAAAAAGATTAATCTAACAACTGTTTAATACTTATTCTGTGTCAGGGAAACTTTGGTAGGTGGTAGTTTATGTCTTTTCAACACTCATAATAGGAATAACTCTCATCTCAAATATGATTCTTGCAATTTTGCTGTAAGGACACTGAGGCTTACAGAGACACGTTGGTGAGACCTTGCCTCCCAATGCAATTGTCTTGATCCTTATTTGGGGTCCTTCAATGCTGTTCTACAAAAAATCCTTTGGGCTTCATGTGAGTTCAGATTGCTTTATGTGCCACCTACCAGCAAAATATTGACTAATTGGTTTGTCTTTGGGGAAGAAAATGTAAGTGTAGTCCACTTTATGAAGGAGATGTATTCCTGAATATATAACATATGGATTTCTCACTTGCCTTTTAAATTTGTGTCATATAGCAAAGTACAGAGGAGTTTACCACCCAAGAAACACTTCTGATAAATCTTTTTGTAAACTCAAAGATCTCAATAAAAGACAATATTAACTATAGTTATTTTTTGTATAACATTTCTTAAGGCAAGTGCTATCTATGACATACCTCTACTGTTGCTTTTATAACCTTAAAATTAAATTTCACATTTGGGGGCCGGCCCCATGGCTTAGCGGTTAAGCATGCGTGCTCCACTACTGGTGGCCCGGGTTCGGATCCCAGGCGCGCACCGACGCACCGCTTCTCCGGCCATGCGGAGGCCGCGTCCCACATACAGCAACTAGAAGGATGTGCAACTATGACACACAACTATCTGCTGGGGCTTTGGGGAAAAAAAAGGAGGAGGATTGGCAATAGATGTTAGCTCAGTGCCGGTCTTCCTCAGCAAAAAGAGGAGGATTAGCACGGATGTTAGCTCAGGGCTGATCTTCCTCACAAAAAAAAAAAAAAAAAAAGTAAATTTCACATTTGGAAACATGACTTCTAAAGATTATATACTAATCCAAAAGAAACCTTTAATTATCTTTGAAATGGACACTTTTATTTTGAGTTTTATTAAATGCTTTTTGTTAATACAAATAGACTTCATAACAGTTTATTAAGTCAATAATACATATTAAGTATGTAATAAACTTTTATATACTTTGGGAAAAAATGCCTGTGTAATTGCTTATGCAAAGGTAATTGTTAATTCTCTCAGATTCTTGAAACAGAACATCAAAACTCAAAGATCTCAGAAAGTAATATTTGCACTCAATTTCTAAAGCAGTATTTAAATTTCTGACATTATGGAGATAGAAAATCATATCTGGATCAGAGACATACTCCAGTTTGACATAGCTTATCATTTTCTGCCTGAGACTTTTTGCACGGATGTGATTAAAGAAAATGTTAGAGTTTGAGATCACTTATTCCTCTTTTTCCCGTAACGGTTAAGGATGTTCGTGTTATTGAACCTAACATTGGCATACCTCCTTCCCATAGCAGAACGATTAAACTAACTCTCAAAGGAAATTTAACATTATAGGGAAAAGGGTAATTTTCTTTCTTCTTTTTCCATTCTCTCGGAAAATCATGACTAGCTTCTGGCCATGACAAAAGTTGTGTCAGCGTCATTATGTAACACCTGTGCTCGGTGCGGAATGGAGGAGGTTTAAGAACCAAAACCGAGTACTATATATAACTGAAAAGTTTCTCTACAATGTTAAATGTACTACTCAATCCCCCAAAGTAAAGTAAATGGCCTGCAGCGAGGTCTCAAGAAAGCTCTGCAATGGCCTGGATATAGCTGCATGAAGCTGGCACAGAGATATTCAGTTCCGAACCTGCTTTGCTTCAAAAATATTAAGCCTACAGTTGCTTGCAGCTTTTATTTCTGAGGCGTTTTGAGCTCATTGTGCTGAACAGTTGTATTTTCTCAGCTTGATTGACATTCTGGAAAATATTGATCCGACAGTTCATTGAACTTACATTCTATTAAACAAGTGTTCATCACATAACATTAGGCTCACTCAATCCAAATTTCAAAGTGCATTTTTTAACAAAAACCTTATATTTATCTTAAAATGGAACTTATTTAATGATTTAAATTCAGAATTCCAAGTGTAGTCTGAAAATTTTACTTCTTTAGAATTAATTTGGAATAAATATCTGACAAACTCAAACAAATAAGCAAACAAACAAAAAACCACAAGAAACCACTCTGGAATAAACATGTTTTCCTAATTACTGAACAGTATCAAAATTCCCTGAAAAAGAGTTTCTTCTAATGGATATTTTCTTCTATGGGAGAGACACATTGTGTAAGGCAGCATTTCCCATGATCCTCCCTCCTAGATCCATCTCTACTGCTCTAGAAGCTGTTGGCTCTCAAGACACAGAGCTATGCTGCTGCCTTTCTGGGACTTTCCGTAACTCGCCAAGATGGGATCTTCTGTTCTGGTAATCTATATTTTACTTCCTCTTTGTTTTCTCTTCTGTTTTACTGGATCACAGTCTCAAATTACTTCCAATGAACAGGTTTATTGGAGCATTAAAGGATTTCTGAATCCTCGCTTTTGTAAATCTTTATTCTGCTGTTGTATTGATGGATAGTTTCTCTGGTTATGGAATTATGGCTTGAAATCATCTTTGCGCCTCAATTCAGAGTTACTCCATGCTCTGTGAGGGCAAAGTGGCTTGTTTCTTGTCTGTGTCCTCCTCTGCGAGTTCTTGAAGCTGTCATATCCTTTCTGTACCAATAAGGAGATTTTACAGCCGCTTTTGGTTTTCCAGAGTTTTTCTAGAAATGTTTTGTGCCCCTCTGCCCTCGAGGTTTCCCATCATTTTTTTTCTTTATTTTCATTTTATGGAGTCTTGGTATACAGAGAAAGGAAATTGTTGCATGTTTTCAATTCATCATCTTTAATCTGAATTTCATACTGTGACTTTTCAAATGTAGTATTTAGAAAAATCATTCTTAGATCAACGAAGGTTTAAAAAAATCATTTCTTGTTGGCAAGATAAATCAGATTAATAATCAGTGCCCTTACTGGTTTGTATTGTAGGACAAATAATGAAGTGAAATACCTAAACTCCAAGATGTTATATGTGCGTGTCCCACATTTAAAATAAAAGCAGACATCTCTTTAAAACAGAATTTGAATTTTAGAATACTGCTTCCGTGTAGGATGATACATCATCCCACGTGTCTACCAGTTTCAGCAACCTGGACCCAAAACAGGAGAAAAAAAAAAGAAACCTTGGATGCAGATTTATCATCATGAGTGCTGCTTTCAAATAGCTGTGCTCAGAATATAACAATTTCTCTTTTCCGCTTCTGGAGTCTTTAAATAGAAATGACTTATTCCTTGAAGTACAGTCCCTTAAGTCTCCCCTTTCCCCAAGACCAAATCTCTATGTTCATTTTTCTGTGTACAATTTCTGTAAACTCTGGAGTAGAATACTGTTATGTGATAGACTCTCACCTGAGCGAATGCCACAGCCCATGCCTACACATTGCTTTGTGGAAGATGATTCTTCCCTTGTCAGATTTATGATGCTGTTTTCCTGTAAACACAGGACACACAGACACAGGAGCTTTGTGTTAGCCAGAGATATGATTCATGTGCAGGAACTTTAAGAATGAAGCTGAGAGCTGAGCTATCTTAAGAACTGACTGATTGCTGAGGGTAAGCTACACTTGCAAAAATACAAGTATTTATAAACAGTAGGTGCCTATATCTTATTAATATAATAAAAGAACTTTAAAAAAAGAATAGCATATTGAAGGGAAAAGATTTGGTGACAGATATACCTAGATTCAGGCACTAGGTCTCCCCCATACAGTGGTCTTGTTATTTATTGTTACAGAACAAATTATCCTAAAACTTAGTGACGCAAAACAAAAATTTATTAAGTTTCCATGGGTTGATTGGGCTCAGTTTGGCAATTCTTGCTTGAGGTCTCTCATAGAGGTGTGGTCAGTTAACAGCTGAAGTCAGAGGCATCTGAAGGCTCAACTGAGCTGGGCACCAAGGTGGCTCATTCACATGGCTAGTACTTGATGCTGGGTATTTGCTCTGAGGTCAGCTGTGGCAGCTGACTAGAGCACCTACACGTGACCTATCCATATGGCTTTCTGCAGCGTGGTAACTCGGTTTCAAGGGGGACATCTGAAGAGTGAGCATTGCAAGAAACCCAAGAAGAAGCCGCAAAGCTTCTTATGACCCAGTCTCAGAAGTCACTCAGTATCACCTCCTCCATATTCTAGTGGGAGTATTCCCAGTGTTCATATTCAAAATTCAAATTCCATATTCAAAAGGGAGTCACAGGACAATCCCAGCTTCAAGGGAAGGAGACTACACAGGGCATGAATACCAAGAGTTTTGGTAGATTGGGGGAAGGGGAATATTTTGGAGAATGGCTCCCCAAAAGAGTTTAAAATGAACTATTACAGACTGGTGAAGGATTTTCCTGTTAGGGACTTTTGGTCCTACCTAAATGCGTATTCATTCATTCATGTGTTGAAGTCCTAATACCTAATATGATAGTTTTGGCGGTGGGGCCTTTAGGAGGTAATCAGGGTTATATTAAGTCATGAGAATGGGGCCCTCATGTGAGATTAATGCCCTTAAAAAGAGAAGAAGAGAGAGGAGAGCTTTTCTCTGCCATGTGTTGACACAGCAAGAAGGTAGCCTTCTGCAAGCCAGGAGGAGAGCTCTCACAGGGAACCAAATCTGTTGGCGCCTTGATCTTGGACTTCCAGCCTCCCGAACTGTAAGAAATAAATTTCTGCTGTTTAAGTCACCCAGTCTACGTAATTTGTTATAGCGGCCTGAGCAGACTAAGACATCCCCCCTTGGGGGATTTTGAAATGTCTTTCAGTAAGTACTGGAAAGTATCTGTTGGATTTATTTTCACCTTTAAAATTATTTAGCCAAATCCATATGTGTAAATAGTCACATTTTAAATAGTACAGAGTAGCAATAGTTACCCATAAAATCCCTCTCCAGCTTTAGTCCCACTACTCAGGGACAGCATTATTGGGTTATTTCTGTTTTGAGCTTAATTTTTAAAAAATTTTAACTGTTATATCATTTTAATTCTTACATTGATATTATTAAAATCTTGAAGTATTTAAATATCTCTTTTTTTCAATATTTTATGTCTGTGATAAGAAAGCAATTGATATTTTAATTTGTGTGTGGGTTTTTTTTTTTTTTTCTTTTATGCTAAGGAGGATTCGCCCTGAGCTAACATCTGTTGCCAATCTTCCTCTTTTTGTATGTGAGCCGCCCACCACAGCATGGCCACTGACGGAGGAGTGGTGTAGGTCTGCTCCTGGGAACTGAACCTGGGCCGCTGAAGCAAAGCATGCCAAACTTAACCAGTAGGCCGCGGGGGCCAGCCCATTTGTTTTGTTTTGTAATGGAAGCTCTTAGCATTTGTCTTTTTCTAAGAGATTTTCAAATGATAGTCTCAAATTCATTATGGACAAGCCTCGGGTTTCTTGGTTGTGTTTATTAATTTTATTCACCATAAAGAGAACTTTGGCTCTGGTAAAGTTACTTTCTACTTCTCTTTTAATTATTTACCAAATCATTTTTTATCCTTTTGCTAATTGGGTTGGTCCTCTGGGTTTTTTTTTTTTTCTTCTTTTATATATTTCATTTCCTTTTTCTGTATGATATATTCTCTATTTTATTATATAGAAACGTTCTATCAAATTAACATATTTTTATTCTAGCAATAATGTTCATAATTTCTAATAGCTCTTTGATGCTGATTTATTCATTTTTTAACAGTTTTTTTATGGAGCACTGCCTTTTTGAATCTGCAGATAAAATTTGGAATAATTTTTGTTTTTAGTTTCCTTCTGTTCCCTGAATTATTTATTTCCTCTGGTGTCAGTTTATCTGCAAAATTATCTTAGTATTTCTTTGTGCTGTGTCTGCTTTTCACTTATGTCTGCTGACCTTTTATTGTCTGTTCATTAACACTAGTATACATAGAGTGGGTTTCCTCTGGTATCATGTAGGTAGATCTATTTTAGAAGGTCTCTTTCTAACTGGAAAGTCTTCCTGGGTAGGAGATTTGTGTGTAAGTGGTGACATATGTACTGTCAGGCTTCACTTTATGATGTGTAATAATGGACCCTAAAGGAGACAGGCTGTGAGGCACCCCCCAACTTTAGAATTAGGACCATTCTTCCCACAGAGAACTTTTCACTCTCCCCAGATGGTTGGTTTGTTGTTCTTGTTTTTAAATAAAAACCACTCGTTTTGATTTGTATTTTTGCTTTGGTTTTTTAAATACTGGGCAACGTGTGTTCTGCAAGGTGGGGTGGGAGATGCAATTCATCAATAAATTTCCCTGTTTTCTGCCTTGATTCTTCTCTTACTCCCAGTGTGTATGTGTGTGTATAATTTTTTAAGGGCTTTGAAAGAATTTGTACCGACTATTGCGTTAGCTTGAGCTGAGTATAGCTTCAGCCAATAGTCTGTTGCAACTTTCCGAGCTTTGGCCTCACATTCTGCCTGGTTTGCCTGTTTTCCACCACTTGTTAAATCTCTTTCACCGAAATATCTTTAATACAGTTAAGCATAGATTTTGGATAGCAATTTATAGTGAAAAAAATTAATTCAACTTTTTTTTTTGCAGAAATTACTTTCATATGTTACAAATACAGTATCAAAAAAAGAAACAATCAAACCCACACAGTACTCTAACCTGGTTTATGATTTCCTAGATTATATCAAATTATTGTATTTGGTGAAATGAGGTCAAATTATAATTCTCAATACATAAAAAACACATTATAAAATTGGATAAAAATGCTTTTTACGGCTGCTAGTCTTGTTCACAAGCAGTATCATATGAGCCCTTACTATAATTTGCTTATTTTTATTTGCTCTTTATTTGAAAATTGATAAGTGCTGTTGAAATATCATGACTCATCAAAATCTGAAATGGGAAGACATGAAATCTTTTTGATTAGTAAAGTTAACATGAATTGAATAATTTTGACACAAATAAAACTGTTTGCAATATTGTACAAGAAGAGTCTACAGGACGGACCACATGCGATAATTATAGTAGCAGCTCTCAAAGGACTAAAGCACTAGAAAGTGTACTGTACCAATCTGCAATTAGGTAAATTAATCCTCAGAGGTGTCGTGTGCCACAGTCTCAGGTAATCAGTAATAATTGTATCATATTACTGAAGCACACTCCAAGAAGTATAGTTTTCTCTACCTGCTGAATTGGCCTACAACAACGGAAGTTTATTAAGCTGTAACAGAAATTCAGGCCCTTGATCAATGGAAATCCAAGAGATCCAAGTACACAGGTAACATTACTATTACCAGCTTTTCTTTTCTTATTGTTTTAGCTTTATCTATTTTTTATTAGATGCATTTTGCTAATAATACATTTTTATTTATCATGATAAAAAATAATTTCAAATGCTTGAAGAATTAAAAACTTAGAAAATAACTTTGTTTATAACAAAACATAAACATTTTGATAAAGGAATTTACTTATATTTACACTATTTTTTTAACTTAAAAAAAGTGTCTACATTTTCAAGCGGTCTGCCACGTGGCTGTGAAACTCTTAGCATTTTGCAGAAAACGTATATAAACTTATATAAAATTAAAAGTTGTACTGCAGTAAGTAATACTAAAAGCCTGGGTTAATGAATTTAACTCTGGTTTGAGTTATTCAAATATGTCTTTGTTAATAATAATATCCTTTCCAAAGCCCTCGAATAATGTTAATTAAATCTCTGCTTGGTTTCACAGTTATGTTTAATTAGCTCAATCACTTTTTGAAATGTGACAGCCTATAAAAAGAATGATCTATTGACAGAATGTTTAATGGCAAAATGTTAGCTGCCAGATTTGATCCCTGAATGATCATTGGGTGTGTGGAAATGTGCGGTGTATCAAAATCATAGCATTTATAAACAGGCTTTGTAGCTTAAGTGGTTAATGCATACAATTCAAAAGGTTTCCTTTCTACATTGGAAGGGAATAATACAAGACGAGTTTAATGGCATATGCATTATGTACTGAAGTTTTTCAATAAAGGCAGAAATTACATTTACAATGCTGTTATCATGGTTATTTGAAATATGCATTTGCCTAGACAGACCTTAATCTTTGGCAATATAAAAAGTGCCACGAGGTGAATATGGACTTGAATCTTCCTTATGGGAAAGTTAAATTAATACCTTAAGGATACACCTTCTGCAGAGAGTCATAATTATTACTGAGCCATTATAATATACACTTTCTTGAACAAATCTGCAATAGGTTTACAAACAAGATTTCAATTAAAATTCACTTCCTAGAACATGAGAGAGTAAACTAGTTTTATTGCACTGTTTTATAAAAACACGCAATTTCAAATTTACCTTTTCTACATGGGTAGGAGGTAGTATGCCAATATTATTTTGTTTAATCTAGGAAATGCTCAATTATCACGTTATCAGTTAGGAGACGGTGAGGAGGAATGAGATTCAAACATAAAAACATTATAATGATGTCAATCAAAAGCAATTCGATTGTCTAAATAGTTGACTTTTTAAATTGTTTGACTTTCAAAATTAGGAGAAAAGCGGTTTCTTTCATCAAGGAAACTATTTGAAAAAAATATGGGGTAAAATGTTTTATTTATCATGGATTAAGAGAAACAATTATGTTTATATTATGTAAATCAAATGATTACCATTAAGCACTTTCTATTTGCATCTCAATTTGCAAGTCACAATGTAGAATCGAGGCTGATGATTTAATAATATTGACTCTGATAGTAATATCCCACTAAGACCCAGAATTTAATTTAACATGTGGAAAGAGAGATTTATTAAATCTTGAAATGATTGTATGTAAACAGCTAAATATACATACTGCTCTCATAGTACAATAACTATCAGAGTGCTATTTGTGATTTGTCTATAATAAGGATATAGGTCCATTGTCTGAACTCCAAAGATGACTGAGAACTTCTAAGGCTTCATAAAAAATAATAAAGTCCTTTTGAAAGGTTTTAAATTTGCTATTTGAAACTATCTGGATTTGCAACTAGCTGGGAATAACTACTATTTTAAAGGTTGCAAGTAAACAGTCTTAAAATAATTTTCATTTAAAAATAAAAACTTCTTATCAGGTTATAGTACAAGAGAACTGTATCTTCCATTATTCTCATTTGCACCACGCCAACCCTCCTTCTCAATTTTTGCAATATTTTATCTCATAGGACATTATATTATAATATTTAAAGCATTTCTATAATGTATGATCTAGAAACTGATTTTAAGATCATTTGGTTGGGGGACAGCAAATACATATCATTTTCATGTGCTAACTCTAGTACGAACTGCCTATAGGTCTTTGTGGAGAGGGATTCAGAGGGAGAGCTGGTGCATTTTCTACAGAAAATGGTGTTAATAGGATGAGTTATCTATGGTAAAGATTGGGGCTGGGCATGCGTGCTCATGTAGGTTTTCCTTCATCATTTTTCCAATTATAGCTATTATTTATTGATTGGTTTCCCACCCCCTGGTCACAGTATCATTCTCTAAAAAAAAAATTAAAAGATGTTTAGCATAATTTTTGTTTAAATCAAATTCAGTATATAAATTATTATATATATTATTATATATTATATTATATATGTCATATATAAATTATTATAACTATATAAAGTTTGTTCTTAGCTGTAACATGGAGTGTAATATGATTACATTTTCTTTCTTGGACAGCTTTTTGTTTTGTTTTATTTTTCTGGAGTTAATTGCTTGACATTTTTTTCTTGATTGCCTGCTCTAGTTGGGCAGATCTCATTGTCTGTTTTGTTCACTGATGTATCCTAAAGTATTTAGTACAAAACCTGAAACATGTTAAAATTTCAATAAACATTTGTCAAAGTAAAAATATTTATTTTCTAAATTCTAGTAGAACTATAAAATTTCTCTGTGTATAATCAGTCACATTAGCTAATTCTTTGGTTCCATTTTTATTCTTGGAGACATATTGCCTAAAGCCCTATATATTGCTACTCATCTCTGGACAGTTTCCTCTTGGCCTGCTGCATAGCTGTGATTTCCCTTTTATTATCATCCAGGGAATTTTTATCTTTTTCCAGTGAAAGCTCTCTTATTTCTTGTATTACGTGGTATTCTCTTTGTTTACTCACTTGTTTTGGTGAAACATATTCTCTAGTAACTTCCTGTGAAAGATGTTTAGATGGAAGAATTTTTGCGACACTGTATATTTAAAACTGGCTATGTGATAGAGTGGCTAAATATTAAATTCTAGGTTAGAAAATAGTTTCCTTGTTTTTCTAATAGTTCATATTTCCAGTAATGCTTTTGTAAAGTCTGATGTCATTCTCATATATATGTGACATATTTTGTGATGTGACCTTCTGATCTAGAGACCTTGTTATATGGGAATCTTTATCTTACAATTCTGAGAAATTTCATTTTTTTCTTGAATAGTTTCCTCCTCTCACTTTTTTTTCTGGAATAGTTTTCCTTATTTGGACATAGCGTCTCCTGATTTAATCATATAATTTTCTTATCTTTTATCTTATTTTTGATTTTTTAAAAAAACTCTGCTTTTTTGCAGTGTGGTTAAATTTTTACGCTATCTTATGTTTTCCTTGAGTATTGCTTTTTAGTGTTTTCATAGCAGCTAGTTTACTTTGTCGTGGATGCTTTATCTGCTTATATCCCAGTGAAGGTATTTATAGTTTTTATTTTCTTAAAGTTATTTTTTGATCTGTTAAATGTTTTCTTTGATTTTTTTAAATTTAGTTTTGTATGGATTTCTTTATTTTTGAGTTACAAGCTTTCAATGACAATTGGTTTTGTATTTTTAAATGAGGTACAAAAAGTGCTCATTGGAAGCATTTGTGTGTGTTGGCACAACTTTCCAACAAAATGTAGTCTAGACAAAGCAAAAGGCATATTCAGAAGCACTAGGTCATGAGAGAGTGTGGCATTTTAGGAACCAAAGTATTTAGGTGTGGCTAGCTCCTGGGGATCAGAAAAAAAAAAATTACTCTGTGCAAAGAGACTCTCAGGAAATTAAAGAATCAAAGCATAAAATATGGTGTATCCCAATGTAGAGCAGTATGGTATAATGGATTTGTTACCAGGACTAGTTATCAGGAAATGTAGTTTGTATTGTCTTTGTGAACTTTGACAAATCCCTTAATCTGTGTAATGAATTTATTGGTTTGGGGTCACTTTCATTTTCCTTCCAACCCTGATTACATTGATGAGATATTAACAACCACGGGAATGAGGCCCAATTTGCAGATCCTTCTGAAATTTCAGACATTTCTGCGTCTCCCTAATAATCTGGTGGAAATTCTTTTTTCTTACCCACACTATAAAATGTTTTACCCATTGCTCCAAATGTAGATTCAGTCATTTCCATTCTGGCAAAGAATCCTAGGTTTCAATGAATCACAGAACCACGGACTTCCAGTGATGCTGTAAACTTTAGTCGTCATCTAGCCTGACTACCCAGCTGATGCTTGAATCCTCTCCCCAGCGTCTCCGCCAGTGGCTGTCTTTACTATGCTTGAATATTTCAAGTCATTCAACTATGTACTGTTCAAATATGTCCATGCTTTACAGTGCTCTGGCTAAAAGTTTATATTATGTCATTCCTGTGGTCATAGTTCGAATTTTCATGGCCTTGGAGGTTGTGATTAAGTGGAAACTATCATGAAGTGTTATTTTAAAAAATGGAGATGGTGGATTTCCAGTGCCTAACCCAGTGTGTGGCTCTTTGGCTCTCAGAAAATGTTAGTAATCCTTTGCCCTTTAAATACTTGAAGGTAGAAATCAAATTATCCTCTTCCCAAATTCAGGCTTATTTTCTCAGTGCAAATGAGTCCAAATTCTTGTAATTATGCCTCAGCTGAGAGGGTTTATAAGTCCACTAAAATTTGAGATTGCTCCAGCTAATATTTTTATCATTCTTAGAATGTGGAGAAGTGACTGTCAGACTTCAAAAGTAGAAACACAGACATCAGTGAGGAGGCTGTTGAAATCACCCATGAAGAGATGATAGAGGTTAAGGTAGGATAGCAGCTGAGAATATCAAAAGAAACAGACAGATTTTGGGTAGGTTTTGGTGGTAAAGTCCATAGGACTTCCTAATGGATTAGGGTATAGTTGGGAGGTTGATTTCTCTGTACTTGGCTTGAACTGCAGAGGGGATTGTAATGCCATTTACTGAGATGGGGAAGCTAGTGGAGGAACAGACTTTGTTTTGGACTTAAGTTTGAAATGACTGAAAGATATTGTAGAGGAGATCTTAATTAGGATGTTGGCTGAAGGTGGCTAACAGAAAACTTATCTCACTTTAAAGTCATGACCACTAACCTCAAAAGCACAACTAGTCATTTGGACAATCCTACTACATTTCCCTTATCAATTTATTCTCTTACACTGGTGCTTCTCAAAGTTAATGTGCACACAAATCACTTGGAGATTTTGTTAAAATGCAAGTTCTAAAAATCTCGTGAGATACTTGAGAATCTGCGTTTCTAACAAGATCTAGGTGACAACAGTATTATTGATCCTCAGAGTCACTTTGAGTAGCAAGATCTGACCTACACAATTCTTTCCCAGTTAAATTTAATCTTACATTTTCTGATGCTCCTTCCTCACTCTCAGCTGATGAAATAGAAAATAGAAAAAATAAGAAAGAATAGAAAATAGAAAAAATAAGAAGAAAATTTTCACATGCTTTCACTATTAAATCTGTCAACCCATTCATCCAGTAGCCCTCTTTCAAAAATTGACGTCTATATAAGACCAATCCCTCTGCTTATTTACTTGATTGCATCCCCTCTCACTTTCTCAAAGATGTCAATCCCATAATTGCTACTTCTTTTCCAAGCATCATTATATTTTCACTTTTAGCTGAACCATTCTCTTCGGCATGCTTACATGCTAAGATATACCCTAGCTTTAAAATTAAAAAAGAAAAAAAGAAAATGTATTGATATTCCCCTTACTACCTTATTTCTTTGCTTCTTTTTAAAGTAAAACTTTCCAAAAAAGATATATTTCTTTTCTCCAATTGCTTTCTTTCCATTTTGTGGTGATAGTTCTAGTAAACAGTTATTATTAAGACCAATAATTTTCTTTACATTGTCCAATCTAATGGTAAATTCTCAGTTCTCATTTTATCTCATCTATCAATAACATTTACAAAGTTTTTTCGAAACCACTGTCTTCCCTTGGCCTTTGTGACACCAACTTTCCTTTGATTTTCCTCTGACTTAACTAGTTTGCCTTCTCTGCCTTTTTGGTGGTTCCTCATTCTCTTTTGACTTTTAAATTTTACGGTACATTGCATCTCAGTTGTAGGACCTCTTGCCTCCTACGTCTATATACTAACTCTCTAGGTCAACTCATGCTGTTTTATGACTTTAAATACTATATGTGTTCTAGATTCCCAGAAATATATCTTTAGCTCAGATGTTTTCACTGACCTACAGTCCTATATCTAAGGTGACTATGTGATTTATTGTCTAAATTAAGACACTTTTGAACGTGAATGTAATTTGTGGCACTATGTGTAAAGCAGCACTGACTCTGGCTAGACAGTTATTTTATGATCCCTGCATCTATATCCAATTGCTCACTCACCATATACATTTGGATTTTATGACAAAGGTGGTGAGTTATCAACAGATATCCATTTTTGCCTTTTTCTCTCATGATAGAATGCTGGTTCTTCAGCTGAGCACATAACTGCCTAGAGTCAGAACACAATATCCAAACCTCATGTTGTTGGACATGACAAGGTGACTAAGTTCTGGGCAATAAAATATAAAGTAAATTACTACGTGCAACTTCTAGGAAGTGACTGAAATATAGGGAATGTGTCCTCCTTCTATCATTTTCCTTGTTCTTCTGCCTAGATTACGAATGCAGGAGACATTCAGAACCCCTAAGTAGAAGCCACATATTAAGGACACCAGTACAAAGAGACAGAAGGAGCCTGGATACTGATACTTTATGAGCCATTACAATAGCCCCCGGACTGCTTTTGTTTATGTGAAAGATAAATAAATACCTGTATTGTTATAGCCATTGTTAATTAGTATTTATTGCAATTGAATCTAATCCTCACTAATAGAGATGTCTAACATGTTAATTTATTCATTTATTTGATAAATATTTATTAAATGACTGCTACATTTCTACGCATTTAGGATACAACAGTGAACAGAAAAAGCTTACATGCTAGTAGAGTCTTACAAATATGTTCTTATAAAAGATTAACATACAGAATAATAAATAGTATAATAAATACTATAGTATATTAAGTGATAAAGGCTAAGGAAAAGAAGAAAAAGTAGAGAATGGTGAAGCAGTTTAGAAATTGTGGCAATAGGGGGAAGATTAATAGTCTAAATGGGTTGATCTCTTAAATAGGGTAGACCTCATTCTTAGGCGGGTTACAGTGGCTAAAGAGTTGAACAAGGCGAGCAGTTTGCCCGTGAATGTATCTAGAGGAAGGTTCTTCTAGGCAGAGGGGCTAACCATCCAGAGACCCTAGGTTAGGAGTATGGTTGTTCTAGGAAAAACAAGGAAGCTGGTAAAGCAGGAATCGAGCGTTTAAGGGGAGGGTATGAGGGATGAGATCTGAGAGGTAAGGGAGAGCCAGATCATAAACGGCCTTTAGACCATAGTAAAGACTTTGGTTTTTACTCTGAGTAGGATAGAGAGCTATTGCAAGATTTTGAGCAGAAAAGTGACAAGATCTGACTTTAGTTTTAATAAGAGCTCGCTATCTGCAATGTTAGAATATACACTTGGAGAAAGGGTGTGAGGAAGGAGTAGAAGCAAGGAGACCAGTTTGTAGGCTTCTGCGTTAATCAAAGTGAGGGATGATGATTATAAACTCAACATGTCCTAAACACAGTGCTTGATTACTCACCATGGCCCGCCATCGAAATAGCTCTTTCTACAAGCTTTTCATCTCAGTAAATAGCAACTTCGTTCTTCCCAGCACTTAGGCCAAAAACTTTGGGTTAATTTGGAATCATTCAGAGATGAGAGCTCAGAGGAACTTGTTGATATATAGATTTTTATACAAGTTGTTCTTGAAGCCCATTTGCATCTCTGTCCTCAGCTTTGTTTGTTTAGCCATTGTTGCAATTATGTATGATAATGCAATTTTCTCCCAGTAAATCTTTCTCTATGCCCAAGCTAGTTCATACTAGGTTTCTGTCACTACAAGATATTTGTTAAGAAGTCTTTACAATTACAAACAGTTACAGGTCACTAATACTTGTTAACTTGAAATAAAATATAGTTTCTATTAATTATTCATTTACTAAGTAATTAGTGCCTGCTATGTGCCATTTTAATTCAAATATTAAATACAAGAGCACTGGCTTGTCTTGTCTCTCTTTAGAAATAAAGAGAAATATCCACCAATACTCTTGATTTTTTTATTATACAAATATTAGGTTCACCAAAGAGGTATGAGATGAGGAATATGAGCACAATTTTGCATTATGAGTTGTCACTGTCTCTTAAAAATGTGTGATACGACTTGCATGGAGTATGCTATTTAAGTAGACTGAAAATCACAATTAAATAATTGTAAGTTTAGAAAACCATCAAATAGATGACAGTCATTGCTAAAGTTATATTTTAAAGATTTCATTACTTTTACTTGTGTTTTTCCACTTTATATCATAGTAGAAGTTATATGTTTGAAAAGAATTTATATGATTATACTTCTGTTTTTTAAAATGGTGCAGATCAAAAACGTCTTACTAACAGGGCCAGAATAATACCAGGAAACACTACAGTAAACAGGAAACACTGTGGTATGTTCCCTTAACTCTATATAATTCAACATAGAGACAGTATAAAAGTATAAATAAATGCAAGGGACTCAAATAATTCTAACTTTTCACCTGATGAATAGAGTGATTTTCTTTAAATATCAATTTCTTAGTCTATTAAGTAGGTAATCCAGTGCAGGAAAAAAAGAGATAACCACTCTGGGATTATTTTACTTGTCCTGAAATCGACATAATTTACAGAGAATTTAAAAGTTTCAGCAGGTGGAGGAATGATTCATTTAGTTTGCAATTCAGGTAAATAAGAACCAAGGGGTTAAAAAAAGAGAGAGAGAAACAAACAAATGGATATCTCCTTATTAGGAGATTCCCATTATTAAACTCCATGTTAGCATAATTCTAGAATTCAAACAAATATTGCTTTGTTGATAATTTTTATTCATTTATAGATCACTTTACATTTTGAAATAATTTTAATTCAGCTTTAAAATGATTCTAATTCATTTAACTCACAATGGAGAAATAATCTGAGGAAATGATTAAATTTTTTATACGATCTCAGAGACATAGATAACAGATAGAAAAAATAATTTCTCTCTAAAGTTCTATTCCTTAGCTTATTGAGGACCTGTTTCCTGTTTAAAAATTGGAAGAGTAAAATAGGTTTATGCATAATGTTACAGTTACCTGAATTCTTTTTTGTGTCTCAAGAGTGACATAAATGTCACATGCATTCATACAAAGTGCATCTTTACAGCTTATTCTTCCCTTGTGGAAAACACATTAATAGTTATGCCTTTCTTTTTTTACTGTTTTATTAAGATTAATAGACATAACCTTTTTATTCTCCTGTGTCCCAGGAGTGTGATTTAGGTTGGAGTACATTTTATAAATTTTAAAATGAAGTAGAAATAAGGACCTATAATGGTATCCAAATCTTAATACTGTTTTATGTTAATTTTCTTTAGAAGAATAATTTAAACTAACACATGTAAACAATTCATAAACAATTTTAGGATTCTGGGAAGTAATTTAGTATAAGCCCTCATTTTCTTTGTTGCTATACAACACACACATCACAGTTTTATCATCATTATTTCTCTTACTTTTAGTTTCTAAAAGAAAATTTTACTTTCATTTATGAAAGTAAATATTTGAATATATGAACAACTAACAGGTAAGAATGATCATAAAACACTACATAAACATATATACATATTCCTTTTTTGGTGAGGAAGATTTGCTCTGAGCTACTGTCTGTTGCCAATCCTTCCTCTTTTTTGGCTTGAGGAAGATTAGCCCTGAGCTGACATCTGTGCCAGTCTTCCTCTATTTTGTGTGTGGGTCACCACCACGGCATGGCTTGACAAGTGGTGTATGTCCGTGCCTGGGATAGGAACCTGTGAACCTGGGCTGCCAAAGCAGAGCGTGCCGAACTTAACCACTACACCACGGGGCTGGCCCTAAAACATATTTATTTAAGTCATAAGGGGCAATATATTTATTTTTTGTCCTCAGTAACTTATCTTTTAGGGACTAATTCATCCTCATGTATTTGATTATTGATGCTACACATATTTATATTTACAAAAAATATTTTCTTGCTTTTATATGCTGCTTACTAAGAAAAAATATTCACATTTTACAAATATTTAATGAATGGATGCAATTAATGTAAATTATTCGTCTGTAATTTATAGATATAGAGATTATACCCATCTATAAAAATATGAAATTTACACCACAAAAATGATAAAATGTATATACATATATAGATAAGAAGAAAAAAAGGATGAGAGGAAGGAAGGGTGGGAAGGAAGGAAAGAGGAAGGAGAGGAGAAAGAAGAAAGGAAAGACAGAGAAAATCTACTAAGCTATGAATTAATCCAAAGTGAAAATATAATGTTTAACTGAGACTCAGATTCTCTAAACTTTCTCTGATCTAGAAATTGCTCAGAAGTTTGTTTATATGATTAAAACATTAAAATAGAAATTTAAAACCAAGCTTATGAAGATTTCCAAAAAGCAAATAGATGAGACATGACACATTGCATTTATAAGCCAAAGCAGCATAGCATTGTTCATTTATAAACCATTGCATTTTGGATACTGAGTCAAACTGAAATTCCAAAGATTGCAAGACTCAGATGTCTTTTATTAAATTTACTGTTCAGTTTCTTTATAGTCATTTAAAATTGTCAAGAATGCCAATTCTAACATACAGTATAAAGTTTCTATTGCAAAATTACTTTTGTGTTGCAAGTCAGTAATTTAAAGTTTATTTGTCGTCTCCCTTGTCTTGTCTTTATTGTTAATAATTATTTTGATTGATTTAAGTATTCTTTAAGACTAAGTACCTAAAAGAAAAATATGAGGTATTTATTAGGTATGTAAACATGAAGAAACAGAAATGACCTCTCTCACTCTATTCTTCATCCCTTGGTCAATTTACACTTTCCCTTAAGAGTGTTGATGATGATCATGGCTCCTCTGGAACTCACTTTCAGCTTCCAATGTCTTTATCTTTTCTTTCCCAAATAGAGAGAGGAGTGGCCTGAAACTGATAGTGAGTCAGATCTAGTGCTGACCATAGCAGCCCTTGTGTTAAATCATGGATTGTACTTTGTAAGTAGTGAAACCCTCTCTGCCCACACACCCTATACTCTTCTCTTGTCTTCTCTTTCTTCACTTGTCTTCATTTTCATCAGAGGAAACTAAAAGCTCACTGATTGAAAGATCATAAAGTTCATCTGGGAAGTATAAACAATGCTCGAGCCCTGTTTGTATCATTTTGACAAAATAGTCTTCTATTTTATACTTGAAAAGCTCCAATAACAAGGAATTTCCCACTCTTCCAGGAACTCATTCCATTGTCTGGTAGGACTAATCATCACAAAGTTCTTCCTCATATTAAGTGGAGATGTGCCTTCTGAAGCTTCCTCTCATTGATAGTTCTGTTACTTGAAACCAATAGTAGCAATTCTAAATTCTGCTGCCACATGCAAACTCCTCAAATATTTGGAGGGGATTTTTAGGTCCTCCCTAAATATTAAGCTATCCAGCTAAATCTTCTCAATTCCCTCAATCATTTATATTCTATAGAATATAGTTTTTAAAGTACACTTATTTATTATGGTCTATATAACTGTTTCTTCTCCCCATACACTATGGATCCCAAACAGAAAAAAGAATGGAGTTTTGGCATTCCTAACAAAAAGCTAGACTACAGAGAATGCCATTCAATGTACCCATTACAATTGGGACATTATTTTAAAATAATCCAATGGATATTCTGTAAGAGCGTTGCAGACAAGGTGATAAAAATGTTAAATATGAGGGAACATCTAAGACACTCTTCCCAGGAGTTAAAAACCAGAGCTATGTGTCTATTCTTTATTACTATTCATGTATTTCAATGTTATCCCAACATTACGCTAGTGCTAAGTGTATGCAATGTAACAAATTATTAACTTAATGTGGTTTTGACCCTTCCACTACTGAGTACACCCTGTATTTATTATATAGCAGCAGAGGTGAACTTCAAAGTACTTACCTATTACTAAAAAATAAGCTTAAGGCTTTGGCAACTCTTCTTTAAATATAATATAATTACCATGTGGAAATAATAAGGTTAACTTCTGTGAAATGAGACAAAATTCTCAATTGCTTTAGATAGTATTTGTAGTGGAGGCAATGATGTGTAGCATAGATCCCATCCCTTTCAAGATGGAATCACTCATTGTGCCAGCTGGTGAGAATGATGGTGACTGACAGCTCACAGCTGGATCCCTTCCAGACTGGAAGTAGCATCACCCAAAGTCATATCCTCTTTCCAGGGCAACTCATGTCCAATGACTGGTCAATGCAGAAACATAAAAGCTTAGACCTCGGGTCAGGATGACTCCAGTGTACTTATTCTGAAAAATTGGAAACTTGAATCACAACTTTCAGAAATGAGGATGGCATTTTGAAGAATCACTTTTGACATTTTGGAGAATTAGTTTTGGAAGGACTATCAGGAGGTTATTTGGGGCATTTTAAGTTTGAGACAACTCTTAGACATCCAAGTGGAGATGTCCAAAAGTTAGAAGGAAATAGAGTTTGGAATTCAGATGAAAGATTAAGTCTAGCGATATATAATTGTTAGTTTTCATAACAGACAAATGGCATTTAAAGCTAAGAAATTAGATGAAATTTCAAAGGGAGTAAGCACGAATCAAAAATGTGAGAGGCACTCAAACATTTAAGGTTGAGGAGATGAAGAGAAATCAATAGAGAAAACTGAAAAGGAATAGAGATGTAGGAGGAAATTGAGGCAAAACGCGAATGTGGCCCTACATGTAGCAACATGGAGGCCACAGCAACAGGGCACTAGAGGCCTGAGAGAAAAGAGTGAAAGAGAGAATGGTTATTACTGAAAAGGGAACAGAGACATGAACTCTTTTGTATTTCTTTTTATACTTCACAAAGTAATTTTCCATGCAGCAGAACCAGTCGTTTACCAAGCATAACACATCTCTTAGGAATGAGTTTCTTTATGACTGTTTCAGAAGTTCATATTTCACTACAGTAGCATTCAGGCCTTTGTTTAGCCTCTCTTAGGTACCCATTACCTATTATCATTAAGAATCTTTACTCCATTGCATAGGCCCCAAACATTCCAACTAAGGCTTCTTTTGACCTACCAGGACTTAAAATCCATTAGGCACTCCTCAAATTCTCACTACCAAATCTGTGTAGCAGTAATTATATAGTGCCAATGTGGAGCTCTGATGAAAAGTTACCAATTTTTAAAAATTAATTCATGCTTTTTTTAATGCAATGTATTTAATGATTTTTTTCTTTTCCATATGTGCTAGAAAATGTTGATAAAAAGAATGAGCACTACTGACGTGGACATTTTGGTATATTGTTTTAATAAAAACATTTTGTTTTATTTATTTTATTTCATAACATGTGCTTAAAATATCCAAAGTAGACTGGGGTGAGAGGTTGATTGCTCTACAATTAAGCATGTAAATCATAAATTCATAGGAGAGATATATTTGACTCTTACAATCAATGAGGAAATATCAGAAAGACCACTTAGTCCTGGAGTTGTTACTCATTTTACTAAAGTACATAAAATCATTTGTAGTCATTATGGAAATAATTATATTTTAGAATGTCTTACAAACTATTCAAGAAATTTAAGAGATGATATTTTATTTGAAAAATCGTGGGCAGAATTTCTTAAGCGGTTTTAAAATATGGCCATAATTTGTTAAAAATGCTTTATGCTCTAACAAAATAACCAGAAATTAATTCTAGCCAACCTGTCAAAGAATTTCAGTCTTAAATATGAAGTTTAAAAGTATGCTGCCATGGGCCGGCCCTGTGGCTTAGCGGTTAAGTGCGTGTGCTCCGCTGCTGGCGGCCTGGGTTCGGATCCCAGCCGTGCACCGATGCACTGCTTCTCTGGCCATGCTGGGGCCGCGTCCCACATGCAGCAACTGTAAGGATGTGCAGCTGTGACATACAACTATCTACTGGGGCTTTGGGGGAAAAAAAAAAAAATAGATAATCTTTAAAAAAATAAAAGTATGCTGCCAAACTAAAGAAGCACTAACATGTGAGTCCTTAGAATCCTCTTTCACATACTTCTGGTGTATACATATAAATTTATAGATGTAACAACAAATATTTATTAATTCAACATAGTTAAAAAAAAAAATACAGGTCAAATCCTCTACTTCTGTGCACAAACAGATGACTTTGAACGATGTTCAACTCTGCACGTTCTCACCAAACAACTATCCAGTCACGTTGCACTTTATATGTTCCAACCCTGTATTTGACCTCATTTGTACCTTTCTTCCTTTATTTCTCTCCACAAAAAGTCTGCCTGCCAACTGTACCTGGTTAAAAGGCCATCTCCATCATGAAGTCTTCTTTTGAAATCAAAATGAAACTCCACTCTGTTTCCTTAGCACGTATGTGGTATCTTTGTTACAGAAGATCCACCTTGCAACTGGTGTGAATAAAGTTTCCTCTTTCTCTAAATATTAAGTTCCTAGTAGGCAGAGATCACCCATATATGATGTGTTCACATCTATTCACCTTTCTGTTTCTCATATCATTTGACACATGCTAATGGTGCCCATTACATTTTTGTTGACCTGAGGTAAATTGGTGCAAAACAGCTCCATTTCAATACTCTTTACTAGTTGTGTGACACTAGGTAAATTAGTTACCTTTCTGAGCATTAGTTTTCTCATCTATGAGATAAAGTTAATAATGCCTACTCATAAATCTTATAGGAATTTCACAATATGATAAGTGTAAAAATGATCCCCATAGTACCTTGCGGGTAGTAGTGGAGCGTTATTCAAGAAATGCTAGTTCCCTTGATCCAAAAGAGCTTTTAAAAGTTATGATATGCCTACATGTGACTACAACATTCTGTTTGCATTAGATAGCATCATTTTACTGATTGCCTGGAGGCAACTGTATTTTCATGTTAGTAACAAAGCCTAAAAACAGACTCAAAAGAATTACTAGTGGTCAGAAAAGAAACCCATTTATCTCTGGTTAAGGTAATGATTTCAATATCATGATAAAGGAGACAAATAAACAAAATTATTTCAGAACAGTTTTATATACTGTTTTTTTGGAAAATTCTTTAACATGATGAAAATCTTTTAAATCCTGTGCTTAAATTATTAATAATGAAAAAGAAGGACTTAAGATAAAACGTATCATTTGAATACAAAATTATTTTATTTTAAAAAAAGCACTTTTCTTCTGACTATAAAAATTACAGAATACTTGGAAAATACAGAAATATGAACAGAAGGAAGAAAAATATGTAATATTTCCATTCAGAGATATACAATGTTAATATTTTATTGTTCTGTCCATCTACTGTATATTTATGACATAGTTACACTTATATACATAAGCATATATCTCTATATGCAATATTCAATTTTATCTCAATATAAAGTGAATATTTTCACATATCATTAAACATTTTGGTAATAAAACATTAATTCTTATGTAACATTTTACCATGTATCCTATAATCTATTGAACTATTACTCAATTGTTGGATATTTTCTCTTTTTCTTTTTCTTTTTTCAATTATAAAGGGAATTGTATTGTACATCTTGACACATAATCTTTGTCTCCAGTTCTGATTTCTTTACTTGGATTCCAAGAAAAGGCTTGATATATCTATATCTACATATACATGCTTATATATATATAAAATATATATGTGTAGAATGATACTATTTAGAAATCATTTTTCAATTTTTTCTACACCCATTTCCATGCATCGGAAGTACTTTTTTTACATATTTAAGATCATGCTATTCATGCTGCTTTGTAATTTTTTCACATATATAGTGAGCAATTTTTCATGCCATTAAATATCCAAGTTAGCAGTATGCATATTTTAATGTGTTATATTGAATAAATGAATTCACAAAATTCTTTCATAATTTAATATTGGATATTTTATCCAAAAGCTTTACTTAATTTTGAATTCTAGATAAAACACTTATAATATTACTGTGTATTAAATATAACAAACATCTGTCTTTCTTGAATGTATCCTCAATTAATGAAATAGATTTTAAGTTACTTTTGTAGGTCATAAGAATATCTAATCATATGAATCTTTGTTATTAAATAGCACATGGATTTTTTTCTATATTACTTAATTTAGTTTCTTTACCTCAGTCATGAAGTTTAAGAAAAGAACTACTATACTTAAAATCATTATTTTTATCCCTTGAATGATAAAACTAAATCATAATTTTAGGAAAAAGAAGGACACAGCATGAAGCCAATAAGGGGGAAAAAAGAGTAAAGCACATTTTATTTCCAGGAAAGAAGCCAATAATTGTTACTCAGAACACATAAGGAGAGCATGAATTTAAACATTTAGAGGAAATCATTAAAGCTTGAAGGGCTTTCCTCCAGGGGCACCTTGGAGGAATTCATGTTTCTAAAACAGGAAACATTTATCAAGACTTTGAGCACAGGAGCAGTTTCATGCTACCGTGTCAGCATAACTAGAGCAAATGAACTTTCTGGCCTCAGTGGTCGCGGTGCTACTTCTGTCAATGCAGTTTGCTTTTCTTTAAAAATTTTCTCTCTATATATATACTAATATCTTGCACATTAATGGAAAATAAGAAGAGAAAATTCCTCTTGCTACAAAAATACTGATGTTTCAGAATAACAGGTGAATTGCAAACTAAAAATAGCATGTTTTCATTAAAACTTTCCCAACACTGATTTTTTGTGGTTATTTTCTAAAGGAATCAAATTTACATTCGATGGTTTTTTTATTGTTAAGTTTTCATACTTAAGAGAACCTAGAGAGCACTTTTTCGCCAATGAGAATTGTCATTTTAGAATAATATATTTGGTTTATAGAATTGGAAAGATCATACATTTTTTTCTGGCAAGACCACAGTCGTGCTGGCCCTGAAGATAGCAGAATGGGATAGCAAGAATGATGACAGCCTTTTGGAAAAAAACAACAACAAAATCTAAAGCAATTGATCATGAAATCTGACCTTTCAATTTTGGGGGTGAATTCACTTAATTGTAGGGAAAATGTCCAATTACAACAAAATATATTTTCCATTTTTATATAGGAGAAAATCATGTTATATGGGATTTGCTTGTTTGCATGTTTGCTATGTATTTATTATTTTAACATTTAATGAAGAGGCTTCAAGAAGAAGCAGAGTAAAAACTCAATGACAATACATGAAAGATTTTGTCATATCAATTTAAAGCAGATAATCAGTGATTGTTAAGCTTTTTGGCATTATAAAACCCTATCAGTCTCTACCTATATTCTTTTCCTTTTTAATTCTATACTTGTTTTAACTTAATGTGGGATATAAATGTTTTATGGTTTCAGTTTTGTAATTAGTAATTGTCAAAATATCATAGTACTAATCTGGGATTAACTAGAATCCATATGTACTTACCCCTACGATCTAATAACTTTGGTTTGCTTCTTAAATTCCTGGAATGCCCCGCTTCTTTTCCCGATTCAGTTCGTCAAAAAATGAGCTCCTCTTTTTTGTCAATTTTTGGGTCTAGGATATGGGAATATAAAAATGTTAAACAGATAAAACAAAGAAATGTGATTCTTGAATAAAAATGGAAACTTAAATGTCTTTATAGGAGCACAAATGCAGGAAGCTTTGTCCAGCCAGGGAGGGAGGGGAGAGAAAGGCTTCCTGAAGAAAGTCATGTTCAAGTAATTTTTTTTCCTTAATGCCGGCATTCAAGGCTTTTCCCCCTCACTCACATGTCCACTTGACTACATTAGTTTTAGATAACGCAAACAGAAGTTCTTTATAGTGCTTTCTCACAGTTGAATTGAATTATCCTAGATAAGACTTTTCAAACCCGGAGAAATATGTCATTCACTCACAGTAAGGGAAGAATTATTTATAGTTTCTTCTTGAGCTGCTTATTCTGATGACTCTCTTGTAGTCAATAAAAATCCCATAAGAGGAATTTCCCTAACTTCCTATTTGAAGCACAGACAAAAACTAAACAAAACAAAGAAATGAAAACATTTGCAAAAACTTATTCTATATGGAAATCTGAATTTTGGATGTGTGCTGATAGGCACACAGGTACAAATAGCATATAAATTTTAGAATGATGTTTCAGATCTCCTCAAATAATAATATTCTTTGTTTATGCTTGGTGACATTCCTTAACTCTTTGTATTCTGCATATATACCTGATCAGAGTTAACAAACAAACAAAAAATAGTTAAGTCATATTGAGAGGGTAAGATGGTATAGTGATGGGATACATATTTAAATTTTAATTATATTGAATAAAATAACTTGTTTCAAAAGAAAAAATATATATATTGCAATAAAGGATGAAAAGAAAGGAGGCAAGGAATTGTTTTAAAAAGTGAAGGGAAAATCTGAAACATGTAAAAGCAAAAAGACAGCCAAAATAGAGAATTCGGTGTTCCTCAGTGCTCTGTTCCTAGAGCTTATCATTATTTCCATGCATGGAAGATGCTTAGTAAACATTAGTTGACTATTTACAGACATTGCAGAGCTTGTTACTTTTATTAAGTTTTATTATGTAATTCCACCCATAACACCTTGTGTACATCTCTTTCACTGTCCCTATTACATGATTGAAATGGTTTGTTTTGTGAGTATTTCTCCTCCATTACTCTCTAATTATCCTACAGTGCATGGTCCAGGTCATAATTATTTTTTTATCTCTATTACATACATAGAGTCCTTGTGCCTAGAAGACAATCACATGTTAAATAGACTGAAGTGACACAGATACCATATGTCAATAAGCACCAGCATCATCAACTACCACAGCTCTGAGAAACTACTCAACTTGCCATGTTCACTACACGGGCAAACAAAAAGAGCATTGTGCAGTGTCTGATCTAGAGGTACTTATAAAGTCAATTGGGAAGCCAGGATGAAGTGGCTAATGGTTTTCTGAAGCATGTCTTTTTACAAAACAAGCAAAAAAAACTACCCAATGTTTTTTGGAAATCAAGCAAACTAAAATTATATTGGTAGTTATAGTTAAATTGATCCAATATTTATTTATAAACAGATATTAACACTCACCTTTAATGGTTTAGGAAAGTGACTCATTCACTCATTCAATCAATTATCTTGTATGTTCTTCCAGAAATAAAAAATATCAGGAAGCTGGAGAGAGCACATAACAAATAAAACTTCAGCATTTATTAAAGGAGAGATGAAAGAAGAGTGAGAAATAAACAAAGAAATAGAAAAATAAAGAATCAGATAAAAAGTAATCAAACATAAGGTTAAATGTATATACTTTATTTTCACATGTACACATTTGTGACCTATTCTTGAGCCACAAAATTAAACCAAAGTTATGCAATTGCTGATGAGAAAGAAAAAATATTACCAGTTACATAATGTAGTATCCTCAAGATTAAAAACATAAAAAATCACTAAGTTCCCAGGAAAATTACATCTATTCAACTATTATTGAATTATGTTACAGATGGCTCTGTAATAATAGTAAAAAGGGTCCATGATGATATCCTTGCAATAGGCATAACTATTAGTTACACTGAACTATTTCTTACAGCAGTCGTCAATACAATATAGTCTGAATACATCACTTTGTCCAGATCTGGTTAGATCTAAAAATATTTAAAAATATTTGAAAAGTTGGTTGGACTTCCTTTCCTTTGAATTATATTCATTTAATAGGTTTTATCTCTACTGAATTTTAAATATGTCATATGAGGGATAGTTAACTGAGGAAGGCAAAAGTCTGGAATGCCAGGAGAATTTACTCAAATGAAAGTTTGAACTCATGTTTTAGGAGACAGTTGAACTGGGATTAGGTTTCATTAATCTCAGTGACAGAAGGTGATGGGAATCTGGCCTATGAGGAGACTCAAAAGGGGACTTCATGTCATGGACAGCTGAATTGATTAAAAAAAAAAAAAAAAAAGTTGATTTGAAACTATTCCAGTGCAGAGTTAAATGAGAAATAGAAACTGCATGGTTACGGGGTGGCAGTATGCTTTTAATCTGAAAAAAGAAATTAATCCATACGAAAAAGATGTTCACCGTGGCCAAAATGCATTCTCTGTAATGGAGCACCCAGCATTGTGCAATAGTACTTTCCGGTATACAATTCACGGTAATGCTGAAAATCCAAAAAATAAGTAAATGAGTTAACATGGTTTAATAATTTAACCGCTGGAGAACACTGATTCTTTTCTTTCTGCTTGTTCTTCCTTTTTGATCACCCTCGCATGTTCCTTCATTTTTCCCCTTACTTGCTTCTCCAGTACGTTCCTTTCCTCTTCTTTCTTATCCTGTGGAAATGTCATTTGGATTTTTTTTAGATGCCTGGTATTAGATGCCAGACAACCTAATTAAACCTAGTTAATCATCTGTTCAGGCCATCTTGTCTGAGATAATAAAATCATATCATTTGCAAATATCAAGAAGTATGTTTTCAGTTTTCTATCTCAAGAGGAAATGTATCAATGTATACAAAAGTTTTATCAGATAATTAAGAAAACCAAAACAATGAAGATTGGAGGGGCTCATACCTTTGTTATCTTTTGAATAACATTTTTTTAGCTTTATTTACAAATCTTAGAACCACACCTCCCACACCCACACACACACAACCAAATAGCAGAAAAGAAATCTTAATTAGATTAGGCCCAAATTCTAGTTCAACTTCTTACTATATCTATACTTTTAGACAAATTATTTATCTTCTCCAAGCCTTAGCCTCCTCACTGGTAAAATAGAGATAAAAATTATATCTTTCTCATAGAATTTGACTGAATATTAGTAAGTGACATGATACATATAAAATGCTTAGTTTAATTCCTGGCATATAGCATGCCCTTTAGAAATGTCAGTTATTAATAATAATTACTGGTTACTATCTGCAGAACACAGGCCAAGAAAAAGTCAATCAAAGCTGTAAATTGTCATATTATTCCTGATGCATTTTTCCTAAAGTGGTATATTATATAAATAACAAAGCTCTATGATAGAATAATCATATCAAGGGCTACAAATTCTTTGTTATATAATTTTTTTATTGATGTTTTCATAGTTTGTAACATTGTGAAATTTTGGGTTGTACATTTTTGTTTGTCTCTCACCATATCTATGTCTCCCGTCACCCCTCGTGCCCACCCCCTACCCCCATTGCCCCTGGTAACCACAATACAGTTTTCTCTGTCCATGTGTTGGTTTATATTCCACATATGAGTGAGATCATACAGTGTTTGTCTTTCTCTTTCTGGCTTACTTCATTTAACATAATACCCTCCAGGCCCATCCATGTTGTCGCAAATGGGACAATTTTGTCTTTTTTTATGGCTGAGTAGTATTCTGTTGTATATATATACCACATCTTCTTGATCCAATCATCAGTCGAGGGACGCTTAGGTTGCTTCCACTTCTTGGCTATAGTGAATAATGCTGCATTGAACATAGGGGTGCATAAGCCTCTTTGGATTTTGATTTCAGGTTCATTGGATATATTCTCAGTAGTGGGACAGCTGAGTCATAGGGTATTTCTATTTTTAATTCTTTGAGGACTCTCCATACCGTTTTCCATAGAGGCTGCACCAGTTTGCATTCCCACCAGCTGTGTATGAGGGTTCCTGTTTCTCCACATCCTCTCCAACATTTGTTGTTTTTGTTTTTGTTTTTTTTAATTGATGTTTTGATAGTTTTTAACATTGTGAAATTTTTGGTTGTACATTTTTGTTTTTCCATAACCATATATATGTCTCCCTTCACCCCTTGTGCCCACCCCCCACCCCTGCCCCATAGCCCCTGGTAACCACAATGCAGTTTTCTCCGTCCATGTGTTAGTTTATACTCCACATATGAGTGAGATCATACAGTGTTTGTCTTTCTCCTTCTGGCTTACTTCATTTAACATAATACCCTCCAGGCCCATCCATGTTTTTGCAAATGGGACGATTTTGTCTTTTTTTATGGCTGAGTAGTATTCCATTGTATATAATATACCACATCTTCTTGATCCAATTGTCAGTCGAGGGACACTTAGGTTGCTTCCACTTCTTGGCTGTGGTGAATAATGCTGCAATGAACATAGGGGTGCATTGATCTGTGTGTCTGTTTTTTGTACAAGTACCATGCTGTTTTGATTACTATTGCTTTGTAGTATGTTTTGAAGTCAGGGATTGTGATGCCTCCAGCTTTGTTCTTTTTTCTTAGGATTGCTTTAGCTATTTGGGGTCTTTTGTTGCCCCATATGAATTTTAGTATTCTTTTTTCTATTTCCGTGAAGAATGTCATTGGGATTCTGATTGGGATTGCATTGAATCTGTAGATTGCTTTAGGTAATATAGACATTTTAACTATGTTTATTTTTCCAATCCATGTGCATGGGATGTCTTTCCATTTATTTATGTCGTCATCGATTTCTTTCATGTTGATTGATTTGCAGATATTGAACCATCCCTGCGTCCCTGGTATAAATCCCACTTGATCATGGTGTATGATCTTTTTAATGTATTGCTGTATTCAGTTTGCCAATATTTTGTTGAGGATTTTTGCATCTATGTTCATCAGTGATATTGGCCTGTAATTTTCCTTCTTTGTATTGTCTTTGTCTGGCTTTGGTATCTGGGTGATATTGGCCTCGTAGAATGAGTTAGGAAGTGCTCCACCTTCCTCTATTTTTTAGAAAAGTTTGAGAAGGATGGGTATTAAATCTTCTTTGAATATTTGTTAAAATTCACCAGAGAAGCCATCTGGTCCTGGACTTTTATTTTTTGAGAGCTTTTTGATTACTATTTCAATCGCTTTATTTGTGATTACTCTATTCAGATTCTCCATTTCTTCTTGGTTTGTTCAGTTTTGGGAGGTTGTATGAGTCTAAGAATTTATCCATTTCTTCTAGATTGTCCAATTTGTTGGCATATAATTTCTCATACTATTCTCTTATAATCCTTTGTATTTCTGTGGTATCTGTTGTAATTTCTCCTCTTTCATTTCTAGTTTTATTTACTTGAGTCTTTTCTCAGTAAGTCTGGCTAAGAGTTCGTCAATTTTGTTTATCTTCTCAAAGAACCAGCTCTTTGTGTCATTAATCCTTTCTACTGTTTTTTTGGTCTCAATTTCATTTATTTCTGCTCTGAGTTTTATTATTTCTCTCCTTTTGCTGACTTTGGGCTTTGTTTGTTCTTCTTTTTCTAGTTCTGTTAGGTGTAATTTAAGCTTTCTTATTTGGACTTTTTCTTGTTTGTTAAGGTGGGCTTGTATCACTATGTGTTTCCCTCTCAGGACCCCTTTTGCTGCATCCCATGTGATTTGGTATGGCATATTTTCATTTTCGTTTGTTTCCAGATAGTTTTTAATTTCTCCTTTAATTTCATCAATGATCCATTCATTGTTCAGTAGCATGTTGTTTAATCTCCATATTTTTGTCACTTTTCCAGTTTTTTTTTCGTGGTCGATTTCCAGTTTCATAGCATTATGGTCTGAAAAGATGCTTGTTATGATTTCAATCTTCTTAAATTTATTGAGGCTTGCTTTGTTTCCCAACATATGGTCTATCCTTGAGAATGTTCCATGTGCACTTGAGAAGAAAGTGTAGTCAGATGTTTTTGGATGGAGTGCTCTGTATATGTCTACTAGGTCCATCTCGTCCAGGTTTTCAGTTAAGTCCACTATTTCTTTATTGACTTGTTGTCTGGATGATCTATCCATTGATGTAAGTGGGATATTACGATCCCCTACTATTATTGTGTTGTTGTTAATGTCTCCTTTTAGGTTTGTTAATAGTTGCTTTATGTACTTTCCTGCTCTTATGTTGGGTGCATATATATTTATAAGTGATATGTTTTCTTGGTGGAGTGTCCCTTTTATCATTATATATTTCCCTTCTTTGTCTCTCTTAACCTGTTTTATCTTGAAGTCTACTTTGTCTGATATGAGTATGGCAACACGTACTTTCTTTGGTTTGCCACTAGTGTTATATAATTTTCAAAATAATAGCTGTTCCATAAGTTGGAAATAATGTGCTCTAAAGTAATTTGTATAGGGAAATATGTAGTAACGTAAAACAAGGAAAAAAGAGCACTGCATCCTTGGAAAATTGGATAAGTCATATTTCACATTTATTGAGGTACGATCATACATATGGGTGTCTACAAAGAGGAGCAAGTTGTTAAAACCTTCCCTTGATTGCATGTAGGAGCAAAAGGCAATCTCACCTGCAGGACTTATTTGGCTTAATGTTCTGTAATGGGATCAATCAGATGCTTTAGAATGATTCTGGGTTCTATAAAAAATATGGAGCATGTGTTTTTGGTTTTTAAATCAGGGAGAATTGACTTGCCAGATATAAACTTGAATCTGAGTCTACACCATCTCTATTACCAGATTCATTCTTTAACTATGTCCCAGAAACATCTACCACTGCTAGGTCTTACACACCAGTTCAGGAACTCTTGGATGGTTGTAATTTAAGAAAACTTTTTGAATCAAAGTAGTTGGAGAAATTGGTTATGGTTTTGTTAAATGAAAATTTTATAATAACATCATACAATTTGGAAGCATTATGATTTTGGAACATTGCCTAACTTGGCAAGAGAAACAGTTTGTGAATAAGAATTCTAACTATCTAGTTACTATGCGAAAATATTTTTTGTCAATTTTTTCACTGTTTTTAAATAAAGAATAGTTTGTTTCTTGGAAATGTTATAATTGATTCTAAATGTATTCTATCTAGGTACAAATGTATAATCTGCACCTCAAATGAACTTTATGCAATTGTCAAATGAATGACTCTTAGAGTAAGTAAACTGAATAACATAAGAATATGACAACTAAATAATCATAAATGTGTAGAACTGTGTTGATAAGAAAATAGTTTATCATTTTATAATTTTTGTGACTGTAGAAAACTTGGTAAATGTAGAAAAGTAACAAGAGGTAAAATAAAATAAAATAAAAACTATCTATAACCCTAACTCCTAGATATAACTTTTGTTGACTCTATGATATTTCATTATAGGTTTATGCAGTAATTTATTTTTCTATTCTTCTATACCTACTCATTTGGCTTATTTCCAGCCTTTTGTTAATTATAAATAATATTGTAAGAAAATTATTGTACAAAAATATTTGATCACATAACCGATAAATAAGAATATATAATTTTTAAGATAAAACACATTTTCCCACTGAGGTATAAGACATTATAAACACTCAAAAGAATGAAACTGAAACAGGGTGTGGATTCGTTTCTGATAATATTCTAAGAGGTGAAATTAAGCTGAGATTTAGTCAGGTTTAATTATTGACTCAAGATGTTTTAACTTATCTTCCAGTTTCATTGTCTGAGTTTTGAGTGATAATATGTTTATGCAAGTATGATTTCATTATGCAACAATGGTTTAAAAAAGTTTAGTCTCTAATCCAAATTAATGAAACATTTTCTGATATAGTCATAATGTCTCCCACATATTAGGTGACCTCAATTTTTCCATATGAATTGCTTAAAATTGTTGATGGATGGAAAATTACTATGGGAGGGTGATTCTGTAAACCAACTGTGGCTTTTCGTATATAGTAGGATACTTGTTCACATCTAATAACCACTCATCTCTTTTCATAGACCTCATGTGCAGATTCATCAAAGTTATGACAACCAGTATGGGACTAGAAGCCATGAAGAGTCACATTAGAGACTTTAGAAAAAAATGTTAAAGATTGAATAGTCCTATTTTAATATTTTTATTCATGTAGTATCGAGGCATTTTATTCCTAGTCAGAATGATGTTTAGCCCTTGTTGCAAACGCACACACAAATTGTTGTGGTAAATATGAATCTTAAGTCACAAAGTATGGTTGATACATAAGGTAATTTTCTTTATCATTTTTCTGTTTCTATTTCAAATGCCCATTCTTTTACATGGTGAAAACTGGGTATGACACAACTGGGGGAGGTTTCCCTCTCAGTTTTTGCTTGGGTTGTGTTATGAGAGGTTTGGGGATTCGATCGGAGATGTAAAAGATACTTTCCACTCCAAACAAATGGACTGAAGGTATATTTTATTATATAGAGGATAGTAAAGGTGATAGTCTGCAAACAGATCCGAATAGGTCAAATATTAAGAAGGAAAAAACATCAGCCCGACTGGAAAGGGAAAACATCCACATCGGCTGAAGAGAAATGACACAAATCAACCGGAAAGAGAAACACCAGGTTGACCGAAAAGAGAACATATCAAATCAATTATTTTATATCAAATCAATTACTCACAATATCCACGCCCCACTGCCGGGAGAGCCCTGTCAATCGACGCGGCTGGGCAAGGATCACACGTCCTGGGCAAGGTGTCCCTTCCACAGGTGGAACTCTCACCAGGTCTCAGCTTTCAGCAGTTTATATAAGCAGTTACGGAGTTTACAGAGCAAGCGTCTAGTGTTCCCATGCACAAAACAGTTATCAGTGGCGTACGTGCACTGAGCCCCTTGGCTAACGTCCCAGCCCAGTGGTTGTGTACGTGCATTGTTTTCTTTGGTTATCGTCTTAGCCCGGCACAGATGGCCAGTCCATCCCGTGCTACGACGCTCGAAGAGCCTTGAACTGTTACAACTTGCAACTCCCTCCGTGGGAGAAAGGCCAGTTTCCGGGAAAAGGCCAGTTTCCACCACACAGAAAGCAGCTTTGTATTTCTTTGTGTGTTGGTGGCTATAGGTCAATGGAGCGGCCAAACATGGCTGTACTCATGTCAAGACATATTCGGCCGTGGCCGTCTCCATTAACCATAAGACACCATATGCACAGACAATGAACTTCGTACACAAGCACATAAGGCACATCCAAGAATCCAAAATCCAATGACTATAATAATTATAAAACTATCTCACAATAAAGGACCCAAACCCCAAGGTAGTCAATCAAATAACCCCTTAAAATATGAAATGTTATTAACTTGATCTTGCAAATCATGTACAGCATTAAAGATAACATTAGATAAGGTAACACTTAGGCATAACAAACTAGCTTGCAGAAGTCCAGACCAGTCCCCATCACAGAGGGTAACAGAAGGCAGGGTAATAGAGAAATTATAACTAGTTTTGTGTGACTGATCAGATATAGGCTTGTACCAAGAGATTGCTTGATGTTTTTGAGACCAAATTTCTCGGCCATTCATAGTCCAGGTTATAGGTCCCACTGGTGTAGAGCAGTTGGTCTAACAGTGCAGGGTCAAAGGTTGTCCTACGGAGACATTAGTTGGTGTGTAGGTCTGCAGCAGACATGGAGGTGCAGCACAGCATAGTGAACACAGCAGGAATATCTATTCATGCAAAGAAACAGAATTTTTAGGAACATGATATAACTGTTTATTTTCTGGATATATAACTATGAGTGTTGCAGTGGGCCCTTGGGCCACTACTTCTGTGGCACGGGGAGCCGCATTGGGTGGATGTGTCACCCACGCCTTTGCTCCGGGTTTCCATCCATCTGTAGACCCAAATCCTTGCATTCCTCTTTTAGTTAATCCACTTGGAGGTGGTCCTTGTGACACATTTGGAGTCAAGAGGGGAAGCACCAATAATTGTCCCACTCGTTTCCCAGACTCTATAGTTAGTATTGTGTCACTACCATTATATAATATAAATTTTATTTTTTCTTGGTAATCTGGATCAATGACTCCTCCCAGTATATTAATATCTTTTGCTGCCAGTCCAGAGCATCCTTTTAACAAACCAAAGGTATTTTTGGGAAATTGTACCCCTATCCCAGTAGGGACTATAAACTGCTTCTTAGGGGGCGATTGAATAGAATGAACAGTAGATAAACCCAATCCAGCCGCTTCGGCCGTGGCACGAAAAGGCGGTTTAGCAGACTGAGTCAGGGGCCAATAGGTTAAGGTCATAAACTCATGGGTGGCGGTTGCCACTTCTGTAATCTTTGCTGGTAACAACCTTGACAGAGGAGTCTCATTAGGGCCTAGTGGCCTATTATTTAACACATTTAGAGCAGTACTTAGATGGTTGTGCCACCCCTTTAATGAGCCATGACCAAGTTTCCTCAGTTGTTGTTTAAGCAATCCATTTATTCGTTTTATGAGGCCTGTAGCTTGGGGGTAATAAGGTATATGATAAATCCATTCTATATAATTTTTCTTGGTATAAGTTTGAATCAACTTACCTGTAAAGTGGGAACCATTGTCACTCTGAATTTGTCTTGGTGTTTTATAATATAACTTTATTGTATCTAATAATTTTATAGCACTCTGTTGGGTGGCCACTTTAGTTGACATAGCCAGTAAATAACCAGAATATGTATCAACAGCAGTACAGGCATAAGTATAGCCACAAGAATTTGGCAAGGGTCCAATAAAATCTATTTGCCAGGTATAGTCGGGAAATAATCCCTTTTGGATATGACCTTGGTAGGGGTGTGGAACTCCCCGTTTATTTAACTGTTGGCATAACTGACATTGTTGTACTGCAGTGGCAATATCATCATGGGTGACAAGGATTCCCCCTTGTTGTGCCCACCTGTATGAAGCTTGTTCTCCCAAGTGTCCACTCTTTTCGTGGACCCATTGTGCTAAGCCTGGGTTGTGCATTGCACGAATCTGCATCAGCTGATCAGCATGAGAATTATGCTTTCGTTTTGCAGAAATTAAAGAACTGTGAGCATCAACATGAAATACAGTAACAATCGTGTTTTGACACCATAACCATATGTCTTTCCATAATTTTTTTTTCCATATTTTTTTATCATTAATTTTCCAATCATGTTTTTTCCATTGTGGCATCCACGTTGCCAAACCTTGTGCCACTGCCCATGAATCAGTATATATATGACATGGTTGCCCCTGTTTTTGTTGAAGTGCCTGATACACCGCATAAAGTTTAGCATATTGGCTACTCATATTATCTCCGGTGGTGACAATTGTTTGTTGGGTGGATGGGTTATAGGCAACTGCTTTCCATTTCCGTGAGCCTGATATCATTTTGGCAGAATCATCCGTAAACCAGGTATGTTTTTGTTGTTTTTTAGTCAATTGGTCATATGAGACACCCCATTTAACAGGAGATTCTGTTATATCAGTAATCAAATCAGGGACGGCCGCTTGAATAGCCGGAGTCACTTTGTTTAGCTCTCTGTAATCTACAATCATTCTCTGTGTCCCATCACCTTTTTTAACAGGCCAGATAGGATTATTCCAGGCTGTAGTTACTCTGCGAAGGACTTTTACAGCCAAATAATCTTCTATGGTCTCAGATATTTTTTGTTGTCCTCCAGGGATGCGATATTGTCTTTGATTGACCACTTGCGTGGCAGGTGGAATTTCTACTTTATGATGCAAACATCCCACAATTACAGCATTAATATGAAAAGACAAAGCTCTAATAGCAAATTGGTATTGTCCATCAGCCAAATTTAATGTCAATCCTTTTAGAATATCAATCCCAATTATATATTCTGGTATTGGCACAATCATAACTAGATATGTGCACCGGGGTAGTTGCCCAATTTGCATAGAAAGATTAGTGGTAACTGCCTGGATTTCTTTTCCTCCCAATCCAGTTATCAGAATTGATGTACTTTGAAACTTAGTTGGATTCCCATAGATAAGGGTGGCCTCCGCCCCTGTATCTATAAGTGCCTGCACACTAGTTGTAGATCCATTCTTCCAAAATATTTCAATTGGTACATGTGGTCTAATATCTTTTTTTATAGTGGCACTAATCGATACAGAGGTTTGGCCTTCCCCTCAATCACATAAGTCAGCAAGAAGAGGATCCGAGGGAGGAGGCGGTGCACTAGGTGCAGTAGGCACTGGGTTGGAAGCATTTTCTATATTGTCCCTTCTATTCACTTGTTTTACATTCAGCCCTTTTTCTTTATATAGTTTCTATAATTCTTTAGTGTCAACTCCATTAATCTGGTCTTTAGGTACTCCGGCCCGGAGTAGGGCCAAAAACATATCACCTCTAGTCATTTTATCCTTTTTAAAGAATGTTTTTCTTTTTTCCCTTCCTGGAGAGTTTTCAGTTGTCTGCCAGTCTGCCAAATCTGCTAGCTGCATAATCTTATCTGCAAGTGTTGCTATAGGGTTTTCAGTTTCATTTATGAGAAGCGTTGTAATTATTTGTTTGTATGCCGGAGGTGCAGTTTTTATCAACTTGTTTCGCACCTGGACACTTAAAGTCATTTTATTTAAAGCTTTACCACACCCCAGAAACACAGCCCGTTTCATGGTTTCTTTTCTCATCTTTTGGACATAATCTTTTAAAGTATACCACGGTCTATTAGTGTCTGGCCACATATCCTCCATGGGGTATTTATCTTGAGCTCCTTTTACTGCAAGAGCCAATAAAGTTGTACCATCAGTGTCTTGTCCACGATCATTTGGGGGGTGAGCATTCACGCTCCAATCTCTGAAAGCTCCCCGTATTACTGGATCATTGGACAAAATTACAAATTTAAAAGCATCTCCTGCATCCAGATTAATTCCTGTAGCGCCCATATCATATAGGCGAACAAGCCAGGTTATAATGGCTTCTCCAGGCTTTTGTGTAGCCCGGGCTAAAATATCAGAAATTTCTTGTTGGTTAAAATCCTCAATCACATCTTTTCTTACAGAATGATTACCATCCATTTCCATCCGCCGACGGCGAAGAGGACGTGCCTCTGTGCGTTTGGGAGGTTTTTCCTCTTTCTCATAATCAGTTTCAGAATCATCATCCCAGATATCACCATCCCATGTGTCTGGGTCCCACTTAGGACCGGCCGATGCTATGGCCGTACGAACTTTTCGTTTATTTACCTTTCCTCTCCTCTTTCTATATTTATATTTGGCAACTCTTACAGCAGCTTGGTAGTTACGAGCCTGATCTCCCAGTGCATGATATTGACATTGAATCATAGCCAAGCGAAACTGCAAATCTGAATTTTTTTTTTCCAAGAGTGCCTTCTCTTTCTGTATCTTATCCCTATCTTCTATAGCCCGATGATAAGCAGTCAGCAAACACCAACCTCGCCGTGCCAAAAAAGAAACATCATCTTTCTTTTTCCTTTCCACCGTCTGCAAAGCTTTGGTCACATCCAATGGTTTAAATCGTCGTAGACGAGCATCCCAAGCTTCACATAACCCTGACCTACGAGCCCACTCCCCAGCCAGAGTGCAAAAGGGAGGGTCCTCCCATCCTGGAATTTCTTCCACCTTGGCTTCAGTTACCTTTCGTTTGAATAGGAAAGGCATCTCCTTAATCGAATCCTGCTCACAGCGCCAATTATGTTATGAGAGGTTCGGGGATTCGATCGGAGATGTAAAAGACACTTTCCACTCCAAACAAATGGACTGAAGGTATATTTTATTATATAGAGGATAGTAAAGGCGATAGTCTGCAAACAGATCCGAATAGGTCAAATATTAAGAAGGAAAAAACATCAGCCCGACTGGAAAGGGAAAACATCCACATCGGCTGAAGAGAAATGACACAAATCAACCGGAAAGAGAAACACCAGGTTGACCGAAAAGAGAACACATCAAATCAATTACTTCATATCAAATCAATTACTCACAATATCCATGCCCCACTGCCGGGAGAGCCCTGTCAATCGACGCGGCTGGGCAAGGATCACACGTCCTGGGCAAGGTGTCCCTTCCACAGGTGGAACTCTCACCAGGTCTCAGCTTCCAGCAGTTTATATAAGCAGTTACGGAGTTTACAGAGCAAGCGTCTAGTGTTCCCATGCACAAAACAGTTATCAGTGGCGTACGTGCACTGAGCCCCTTGGCTAACGTCCCAGCCCAGTAGTTGTGTACGTGCATTGTTTTCTTTGGTTATCGTCTTAGCCCGGCACAGATGGCCAGTCCATCCCGTGCTACGACGCTCGAAGAGCCTTGAACTGTTACAACTGGCAACTCCCTCCGTGGGAGAAAGGCCAGTTTCCGGGAAAAGGCCAGTTCCCACCACACAGAAAGCAGCTTTGTATTTCTTTGTGTGCTGGTGGCTATAGGTCAATGGAGCGGCCAAACATGGCTGTACTCATGTCAAGACAGGTTGTCTTTAAATTCCATAGAATTTTGAAACCCATGTTTTGGGGACGAAATTAAGAAAAAGAATAAAAAAACTCCATTACGTATGTGCAAGGGAGAATGGACAAAAGGGAAGACGGGGGGGAAGCCATTTTCCGATCCTGCAGGATACTGCAGGATACAGCTTTCTGTCTGTATTATCCTTGCTCCATCCTAAAGCTATAGTCGGGTTCATCACCTTGCTGTGCCACATCCAAACTGTTCTTGGAACGTAAGAAAACCTTTATCTACTTCCCTCAACACATGGGAATCTTTTGGGGCTATCTCAGACCTGACTGCCTGCATAGTAGGCAAGAAACAGATCTCTTCCCTTTCCTCCTCCTCCTTTTTCTTTACCATGCTCATCAGGTTAAAAATCTGGGATCTTGCAATTTTTAGATCCCTATATCTATCCAGGACTGTCATCCTTTTGGATTCCAGTTATAAACTCTGAACAAGACGTCTGATATGTATTTTTGCAACTGTTGTAATATGTTATTAATGACACGAATAACCAGTTTCATGTGTCTGGGCTCCATGCAAAAAAAAAAAAAAAAAATGCTGCCCTTAAATTTCTGTGGTCAACTAAATTAATCCCCAATTCTAATCTTATATTATAACTTTCTGAAAAAAGTTGATTCAAACCATGCTGAAAGAATATACTTTATTTAATGAGGTATCTTATACTTCTTGTTTATCCCTTAATGGCGTTACTTTCACTTTTTTACAGGGTCAAGGAGATGTAGTAGAGTAGAGAAGGGAATTTTTCTTCAGAAGGTTTTCATTAGCATCCCTAAAAATTTATGAAAATATGCCATGCATTTTATGAGTGATTCTCCAAGTGTCTGGAAGCATCAGCATGATCTAGGGACTTGTTAGAAATTAAAATGAAAAGTGAGAAATTTTTTAAAATTAGAAATTAAGGGCCGGTCCCGTGGCTTAGCGGTTAAGTGCGCGTGCTCCACTGCTGGCGGCCCGGGTTCGGATCCTGGGTGCCCACTGACGCACCGCTTCTTAGGCCATGCTGAGGCCGCGTCCCACATTCAGCAACTAGAAGGATGTGCATCTATGACATACAACTATCTACTGGGGCTTTGGGGGAAAAAAAAAATAAATAAAACAAAGGCCCTGAGAGGATGACACATTTAAAAAAAAAAAAAAAAAAAGAAATTAAAATTGTCAGGCACTACCCCAGACCTATTGAATCAGAAAATGTGGGGGAAGGACCCAGAAACTTGTTTAACAATCATGCCAGGTGATTCTGATACAGCTCAAGTTTGAGAATCACTATATTACTCTCTTTCTCTACATGTATAACTATGCTTTTTTCTTTCTTTCCCGTGTGAGGGAGGGGACAGAAAAAAAATGTAGTAAAATAGTTTTATTTATGCATCATTATTAAGAGAAGAGGTATTTAGCAGCAGTTAATTTCACAGAGACAGAATTCTAATTAATTTTATACCACAACTTAAAACAGATGCTTCTATATCTCTATGCCTTCATTTTCTACCACATTTTTGGATATTTTTTTTCATATGTCAGCTTTCACTCCCTTCTCTGCCTTATGATCGCATTTCTTGGACCTAAATTTTGGCATCACTCAAAGCCTATAGAAAGAGAGGATTTCTTTTTCATTTGCCCAGCCTTAAGGGACTCTAACTTAGTGACCTTGCACCATGGATTTCTCACCAGGATAGATATGTTTGGACAGCCAGAACAGAGTAAGTAGCTGACAATTTCTTTATATCAGAGGATCACTATCATAAGTATTATTTGTTATTGCATCTATAATGTTAATTTTTATCATCCAACACAAATATGATACCAGAATGCTTGACTTTTTTTTGTGTGTGTGTGAGGAAGACCAGCCCTGAGCTAACATCCGTGCCCATCTTCCTCTACTTTATATGGGACGCCGCCACAGCATGGCTTAACAGGTGCGTCCATGCATGCCCGGGATCCGAACTGGCGAACCCCGGGCCGCCTCAGCAGAGTGCGCACACTTAACTGCTTGCGCCACCAGGCCGGCCCCTTTTTTGATTTACTGTTTTCTCTCATTAATCATCATTCTGTAATTTTACTTCCCTGTGTGTATGCATGTATGACACACATGCACACACATTTACTATTTATAAGTAACTGAGAATAAGATAATCAAATAACTAAATTTATTATCATTTTTGCAGTAAAAATAAACTCTAGATGGGTCTGGAATGACTGAGCCGTAAGTAAATTGACTGAGGTTTAATGCACAGCCACTCTGTCACATTCTTAAACAGAACACAGTTTCATTGAGACAGTGCTGTGAAAGGTGTAGCAAACTTTGCTTTGCTGACTCTGGACATTAGTGTCCTAATTGCAAGAACCAGAGAGTGTCAAACAAATGCGAGAAATGTGTGATGATAACTAAATAGGCACTTTGAACTGTAACCTAGTAGGAGCACAATAAAATTTTAATATTTGTTAAATGAATAAATGAAGGAATGAAACTTTGTGAAGCCAAGATGCTTTGTGAACTTATAGAACTGAACTCATCAAATGAGAACTACCTAAAGTTTATTATATTTAATTTAAGCATAAAACACATATGATTAAGAAAAATAATTATTAAAATTACGGCACTGATCCTCCATTCTGCCTCACTAGACAGATCAAAACAAAACAAAACAGAAACAAAATCCTTGACTAGTGTAACTAAGGGCATAACTTCTGTTTGGGTCTAGATTTCTTTCCTGAGAGCATCTCGCCCTTACAACCAAACACACAGACTATGTTAGTGTAAGAGTTTTAATATTTGTCACTATTGAAAAACTGTGCAGTGTAAAAATAATAAATGTGAAATTTACAAATTATGATGGTCTTAAATTAGTTACTCTAAATCTTTCTTGCAACAAGTCTGTG
Source organism: Ceratotherium simum simum (assembly GCF_057802395.1). NCBI lineage: Eukaryota > Metazoa > Chordata > Mammalia > Perissodactyla > Rhinocerotidae > Ceratotherium > Ceratotherium simum. The sequence goes on from NC_141906.1 coordinate 52,035,420, forward strand.
TGTAAATACACACAATTCCAAATTTAATGGATATTTTTATATCACTCATATCTTTTTTAAAAATCATAACCTATCAGTAGTGGAATTGATTTTTTTTGTTTCAACTCTTTATTTTTATTTTAAGATTACTCTTTATCCTTACTAATGGGTATCCTCAGAGTTTTTGTGCACTTACCTTTAGCAATTTATTTCCTTGGATGTGTGCTCCCTCCAATATGTTCTACAAAATCCCAGCCAATGTTTACATATTTTCCAACAAAAGACTAAGCATTCTCTATTCTGACTACTCATTCCTTTGACTGTATTCTTCCCCTTGATACCATTCTTTCTGGTGCTTTGATGGTGAGAACTATGTTCTGCTCTCTTGGAAGAGAAGAGTCACTTAATGATTAGGGACTAATCTGAAAATGAATTCTTCTTTAAGCTGAAATGCAAGTACTAAAATCACTAAATTTCAACTTAAAGTAGAAAGTGAGTTGTTCTGATTAACATTTTCATGCCCAATGAAATGTAGGCCATGTAGTTATACATTTATTTGTGTGTGTGTATGGACAGATAGAGAGAGAGAGAGAGAGAGATTTTTTAGAAATCTGGCTTGTCAGGTTTTTAAAAATTATTTTCCATTTTTACCTATATTCTTAATCACTTTTCATGGCATATGGTCCTTTTATAAACTCTTTGAAAAGGAATCCATGATTGAATAAGTTTAGGTAACACTGCCTATTTTATCATGTCTGGAAGGATCACAATTCACAATCACATAATAAAAGCTACAAGAAAATCTGCGGTAAATAAATAGATTTAACTTTGCATTCTAGAGTTTTTGAAACATTTTTCATTATTTTTGTTTTATCGATTGGAATATTTTCAAATCCTTCAAATTTAGTGTCCTAGATAGTTGAGGAATCAAAAAAAAAAAATACGAATACACACATACCCCTACACACACATTATAATATCTCTTTGTCATTCAAATCAGAGAACTTTAAAAAAATTGTATTGTTAGCTAACAAGGTGATAACAGCTTGTTAAACTACATAAACTATAATTACGACAATGTATGCCAATTTAACACTGAAGTATAAAGGCAGCCAAAATAAAATGTATGCAATTGTTCTTCACAAATGGAAAACAAAACATGGCAGAAGGATTTGCCAGGATTGTTACTTCTAATTACTGTGTGACAAGTGGAAACAACATCATTTAGAGAATAAGATATGATATTGCTTTGAAGTAAAATGTTGGCCCATTAATTTGTGTCAATTAACGTTTAAAAAATTTGACAGAATTAGGGTCTATGGAGAGGAGTGTGGAGAAGGAACATATTTCAAAGGAAAATAATTCTTAAATTTATTATTTCATTCAGGATCTTACTAATAAATCACCCTGAAGTGTGTATCTGGAGACAACTATTAATTGTTTCTGCCTTATGTTAGTAATTCATTGTCTGTCTCCTCCCAGTGGAATGTAAGCTCCATCAGGGCAGACTATTTTCTGTTTTATTCATAACTATATCTCCAGTGCCTAGACCATTCCTGGCAGATAATTGGCTTGCAATAAATACTTGTTGAATCAATGAATTATTATTATGAAATAAAAATTATTGTTTACAGTCTTTAAACTTTTTTGACCTTTCTGTCTAACCCTTTCTGTTCTCCCTTTCCCAAATTGAATCCCTTGTGGATGTAGAGTTGTACCCAGTGAACTATAGACTTAAGGCGGTATTTCTGAAATGATGGCCTAAAGTCATCTGCATGAAATCACCAGAATGGTTTGTTTAAAAATGCCTATTTCTGAGTTCTACTCTGTACCTACTGGATCATACTTTTTGATGCTCAGGCCCAGGAATGAGAAAAGTACGCTCAAGTGATTCTTTGGCACATAAAAATTTGAGAACTACAGCCTCTGACAACCCATCAGGACTTAGAGGAATTCCACTCAAGTGCCTCTGTTCTATCCCTTTGAGTGAACTGGGTTCCCTTGTACCACCACAGGCTTTTACGTAATAAAAGGACAGTTAGATCACACACAGTTTCATTGAGAATCAGCAAATATTGATTGAGTGATTAATTAATTGTGAATCTGAAATCAGACTACTGGATAACTTTAATTACAATCTTCTTTTAACAAAAATATATGTGCAAAAAATTAATTATCAAAAATGCTATTATTTTTGGTTCAATTCCAATACAGAGAAGCATATGCAAAAATTATTGACATCACTGTCAGACTGCGTGCACTCAAGTTCTTATTGCTCCACACACGTGCTTAAATTAAAAGTAGGTGTATTTTTACTTGGTCTATCTTTGAATGTGTCTATTAACTGCAATTAACTCTAGTAATAAGGTGGTTCAGACTCATTTCTTGGGATATATACTCATACTCTATACTTGTGTCCTTTTCCACACTTTCATAGTTTTAATTTTCGTATGCAATATAGTTAGAGGAGACCGGAAAACAGCTTTACAAGTACTCTGACTATATTCTACTGAAGGGCATTAGTTGAAGTTCAAGTTCTGTTATCTAAAGCCAGGATTACCACCTTCAGCACTATTGACATTTTGGGTCAGATAATTCTTTGTTGGGGGCGATGAGGGGGACTGTCCTGTATGCTGCGGGATGTTTAGCAGCATCCACAACCTCTACTCACTAGATGCCACTAGCACTCCCCAAGTTGTGACAATCAAAAATGTCTTCAGACGTTGCCCAATGTCCTCTGGAGGGCAAAATCACTCCTGTTGAAACCTGCTGATCTAAAGGGATCTGAATGAGACTGCGTTATTCCCAGGATATCATCTTGAGTGACATTAAACGAAGTGACATTAAATGAAGTGACTTATGTCACCTTATACTCATAAATATAATTAGTTGAACCCAAATTATTTGCACATGAAGCTCCAACAGTTGGGTTGGAACTATTAATTTACTTGATTCTACCTGTTAATAAAGATGAGATCTAATATTATACCTTCATATCAGAAATTTAACTGGAGAGGTGGTTATTATCCAATGAACACATTTTGTACTGTTAGCCAAAGCAGGTAAGGCTTCAAGAACTAGAGTTGTTCATCATCATTATAAGAATTAAGGTGATCTGAATTACACTACCTACACATTATTTCATCTAATTATGTAATAACTAGCAATGGCAGTGAGGCAATGGCTGTAAGCCAGCAGGTTCTTGGAGAATTGGCTTACTGACTGTGTAGATCAAGTTGGCCTCAATACCAGAGGTTTACAGATTAATGGTAGAAGGGCACTTGCTATATTGTCGTTGGGCAGAAGCAATCATTAAACAGAATTGCAGTGCAAGTAATACCGGTCACGAGTTCCTGGGGTGCAGCCACGATATCAAAATTGAAGCTATGATTGTCCTTATAAATGCCTCCAAAGACTATGTGAAGGATGATTATGGTAGTATATTCAAACAGCTGCCAAATAGTAAACTCAAGTGTAAAATCACTGTATTTTAAAAATATCTTTATGAAATGAGGCTTAGCATAGAAATGCTAGGAAAGACAAACCACCCCAATCTGATTTTTTATAAACTGACTGGTTCTTCTCTGAGTATAAAAAATATTCAGACTGTGAAGTTAAGTATCACAGCAACAAAAAGCAATATTTGACAAAAGCAGAGAGAATTGCTAATCATGGGCTAGTTTCTTTATGCATACAATACAAAAAAGAATCTATAAAGCAGCAGCTTAGAATTAGAGCCAAAGTGTGACCAATACAGTATTAATACATATGCTGTTGATTCGCAAGTTAATTTTTTTTTTTTTGGTGAGATCAGCCGTGTGCTAACATCTGCCAATCCTCCTCTTTTTTTTTTTTTTTTGCTGAGGAAGACTGGCCCTGGGATAACATCCATGCCCGTCTTCCTCCACTTTATATGGGACGCCGCCACAGCATGGCTTGCCAAGCAGTGCATCGGTGCGCGCCCGGGATCCGAACTGGCGAACCCCAGGCTGCCTCAGCAGAGCGTGTGTGCTTAACCGCTTGCGCCACCAGGCTGGCCCTGATTTGCAGCTTAATTTTTGGCTGAAAATTTTTAAAATGTTACTTTTGTTGAGGATTAGTCTTGGTGAGGTTTATATCTTTACTAAAATGTGATGTCAGAATGTCGAAATACCTTAATAAAATAAGCAAATATTTATACACAATTTTCTATGTGCCTTGCCCTCTTATATAGTACAGAGAAATTTTTAAAACTTCTTTGGATAATTTTATGGAGTTGTTAACATTTATTGTCACAATGAATGTTAAAAGTAGGGGAAAGACAGTGTAACGCAAAAGAAAAAAAAGCAAGAGATTTAGACTTAGAAAATTGAGGTACACATTTGACTCCTTTCTTACATTTAGAAATATAGTTTGTTTCAGTTTTCTGCCTTCATTTCTTCATTTGTAAAGTTGATTTTTGTGAGGAGAAAATAACATGATGCATGTGAAGAACCTACGCCAAAGTCTGACATATCACACACACACAGTTTATGCTAATTTCTTGCCTTCCTTCACTTCAAATAAGAGGATGCAGTCCTACTATGCCCTGCTACATTTCACTGACCTGAAAACTAATATAGCAAGACTTTGCTGAGAGATGTAGGTGTCTAGTATTGTATCTGACATGTAGGAATTCAATAACTGTTATGAGTTAATAATTAATATATTTTGGCAAAAAAGACAGAATTTAATATCCAGAAGGAGAGCTTCCAGATTTAATACATATAGTAATGGCAGTAACTCATCAAGCACAAACTATATGCCAGAAATGTTCTAAGTCATTTAAGAAGATTGTGTTATTCAAAATTCAAGATATTCTCCAAAGTGGGGACTTTTATTATTCCCCTTTTACAGTTGAGGAAACTGGGGCAAAAACTTGTCTAATATATTACATCTAACATATGGGTACCTGGGATTTAAACCCAAATAGGAGAATTCACACTGTCTGCTATGGGATACCTCCTCTGTATTCAAATTTTTACAAAGATACTTCTTTTAGTGTTGGTAAAAGAACATTGCAAACATATTCAATATCAACTACATTTCCATAGTAATAAGCTACAAATAGAGGCCTTTTTTCCCACTGTTTCTATAGTTAGACAGATTTTTGCAGATATGGCATCCTGAGAAGGGTTATATCTGAGTTTGTCATATGTTAGGGCAAAACATTAATTTCTGCTGTCTACTGTTGGAGGATTTGAGGATGGACCCCATTGGGATTGCTAGTTGGTTCTCAAGGCATCCCAAGCACTGTTTTGCATTTTTGTCATAACCTAATTGAATAAACATATTTACATCATCTTGGCATTAATATAGTCATTAGGTGATGAAGCTCTAAGTAGTGATGTCTCCCGTGCTCCAATAATCAATTAACTTGCTTCTGCACTGCCTGCGTGGCAAACCTATTGCACTTAGCAGAGATTGCGTTGGAACAAGTTCCTTCTTTTAATGTTGGAATCCTGTAGTCATTACTTGACATTATAAATTCATTGGATGTTGATTAATGTCCAATACCCAATGCAATGCCAGGAAATACATAAAGGATATTAAATCTTGAAAATGCTTTAGAGTAATAAATTCTTAATTCATTGATAAATTTAAAATAGCACTGGGGAAAGTCACTTGATATAAGTTTGACAACAGTGTCCATTCCAAAGAAACCAGATGTAACTTTAAAAATCTAAGGAGATGCAAGATGTTTGCTGCTTCTTTTTATTTAAGTTCATGGTCATTTTGTAAAATTTTATTCTGATGTGTTTGTGTAAGGTAAGTGTTGTTTTTCCTCAAGAATTCACATTTATTTTTTAGTTGAAACAGTTATTTATAGAAGATTGTGTGTTAGAGTAGCTAGAGTAGTTCTAATCATAGCTCAGACACTAAATAGTTGATGGTATCATTTAGGACAAGTCACTAACCTCTCTAGGGTCCAAGTTTCTTATATTCTACAACAATACTAATTTCCTTTATATCTCTTAAAAATGTAAGATTCTATTGTGAACAGTATCATCTGAAGAAGACAGCATTGAAGATATTGGAATTTGTTCATATGGTATAATTTTGAGTATTACAGATTTCCACAGAGTAAAAGTTTTGATTGAGAAAAAATAACTGTGGATAGCTACTTTCTAAAATTAAAATTTTACTAAGGTTAGAAATTATAATAATTGTGCTGATACCAAAATAACCTAGCAGTCAGGTATACCTCTCCAGAAAAAGAATAATCTATTACTATTCAACTATGTATTGTCCTTTAAAGTTCTCTGTATTGGAAATGAATAATGAAAGTCATATAGGAATTTGAAAGAAAATGGGTTATTTTTTTTTATTTATTGTCTCAATTTTCTTTCCATCTGTATGATGTAAATGTTTATAAATGATTTAAAATAGGAGAAGAGATGTGATCTTTACTCCGTCAGATCAACATAAGATAACAGTGTTTCCAGGTTACCTGTATGTGGAGGGCATGTATTTGAGGGAAACAGGTAAATCAATTCAAGCAGAGTTGTTTTAAATGCTTACAAAAAATGGGAAATGCGACATCAGTTAACTAGCTAGTCGGTTATTGAAATAGTATCTTCCATATCACTTTTTAAAATGAGCAACACCCATACTCAATTTAACTAGTAATTTACACAATAAGTGTAGATGTTAATATGTTGAGTAAATATATTTCTAAATACAAAAAATATTGAGTTTGGTTCTCTGGCTTGCCTAAGTATCTGTTTCAAAATTAGTACTTTATAGGGCTACACCTAACCCAATTATCAAGTATGAGTAATCAGTACCTTCTTTATTTTATGTGAATATATAAACATTTAGCATAAATGCTTAATGCAAAGAATGAAGTAAGAAAGTTAAAAATTAATGAAGAGTTTTTCAAAATATGGTGATAGTATTTTTTTTTTTTTTCATAAAATGCAGAAATGATGGTTGGAAAGCTTTCTTACATCCATGGTTACATGAATAAGCTCTTGTATCTTACCATGAAGAACAATGATAGGGGTAAATATGATAAATAAAGGCTTAATATGAACCTACGTAAAAAAAAAGCAAATAATAATTTCCCGGATCGAAGTTAATGCAGAATTCTTTATGAAAATTAGTTTGCCATTAGTTTCAAATGGCATCTTCATTGGGGACTTCAGTCCTCATGTTCTTTAAGATTCTTCCTTGGCTTCTGAGACCCAACTCTCACCTGAGTCTCCATTTTCTCTCTCTTTATTCCTTGCTCTGTTCCCTTTCACCTCTTCTTCCACTGATAATTTAATGATACTTATTTTCAGAGGGCCATTCATGAATCTCTTGTTTTTTCATATACATCCTTCTTGTCAATTTGATCATCTTCCCAAACTTCAACTATAACTCATTTATCCAGGCCAGATATCATTTTTGAGTTTCACTCCTCAATTTTCAGTTAGTTAGTGAATATCTCCAGCAGATTGTTAAAAAAAAGCACATATCCAAAAGTTCTAAAGCTTTTCCCTTTTCCTGCAATTTCTCCCTAAAATTACTCTTTTTTTTTATTGAGGTAAAATTGGCATATAACATCGTATAAGTTTCAGGTGTACAACATTATAATTTGGCATCTGTATATACTACAAAGCAGTCACCACCAAAATTCTAGTTACCATTCATCACTACACAAGTGACCCTTTTCACCCATATCACCCACCTCTCAACTTCCTTCCCCTCTGTTAACTGCTAATCTGTTCTCTGTATCTGTGAGTTTGTTTTTGTTTTGTTTGTTCATTCATTTTGTTTATTTAGATTCCACATATGAGTGCAATTATATGGTTTTTGTCTTTCTCCATCTGACTTATTTCATTTAGCATAATACCCTCAAGATCCATCCATGTTGTCACAAATGGCAATATTTCATTCTTTTTAATGGCTGAATAGTATTCAATATATATATATATTTACCACATCTTCTTTATTTACCCATTGATGGACACTTAGGTTGTTTGTATAGCATGGCTATTGTAAATAATGCTGCAGTGAACACAGAGGTGCGTGTATCTTTTGAATTAGTGTTTTTGTATTCTTCGATAAATACCCAGAAGTGGAATAGCTGAATCATATGGTAGTTCTACTCTTAATTTTTTGAGGAATCTCCATACTGTTTTCCATAGTGGCTGGACCAATTTACATTTCCACCAACAGCGTATGAGCCTTTCCTTTTCTCCATATCCCCTACGGCACTTGTTATTTCTTGTTTTTTTGATAATCAGCATTCTAAAATGTGTGAGGTGGTGTCTCATTATTTGCATTTCCCTAATAATTAGTGAAGCTGAAACTATTCTTTAATAGTCCTATTTTACCAATCAAGAGTCTTTCTTTTGTAAATGACCAAATTCCCAACCGAAACTGGCTTGGGGGGGTGGTTCTATTGTCTCATGTGAATCAATGGTACGAACTTACACTCCCAACAACACTCCCAACAACGGTTATAAACATCTCTCTACATCTGTCATCTCACAAGCACTTGATATTAAACTTTTTAACACTATTTTTCTAATTTGGAGAGTGTGAATTGTGGTTTAAAGTTTAAATCTCTGATTTCTAATCAGTTTGGTTGTTCTTTCATAGGATTTTGGCTATTCATATTTTTTTCTTCTGTGAAGCACCGGTTAAACTTTTTAGCACATTTTCTACTGGATTTTACTGGATTCATATCTCCTTTATATAGGCTATGTACTAATCCTTTAGAGACTTGTATACTGCAAATAATTTCTCCCAATTTATCAATATTTTCCTTTACAATTTCCACATTTTGCTTCTTGTTCAGGTAAAAATGCTTATCCTGATGAGGTAAAAATGCTGTCTTAAATTTTCTTGTTTTGACTTTCACATTTTACTAGAGTTCTGTTTATGGGTTCCCTTATATAATCCATTGATTTATTCATTGATTCTTATGTCAATATTATACAGCCATAATGACTTTTTAAAAATATGTTTTTTGATTCTTTGCACTTCCGTATGCATTTCAATATTAACTTGACAAGTTCCATCTGTTAATACTTTTTCATTTAATTTTATTAAAACTAAAGATCAATTCGAGATTATCACTTTTAGATTACTGAATTTTCCTATCCCTGAAAATGACCTCTTTCTGTATTTATTTACAGTATATATTCTCTGATAGATATATTCCTGATTTATCCACCCATTGTACCTGGTGTTTATAAATGTAATCAATTTTATGTATTTACTTTGCATTCGGTAACTTTGCTAAAATTCATTAAATATAATAATTCATCTGTAGATTCTACAGTATTGTCTATATAAAAACTCATTAACACAAACATATTATACATATATATACATATGTGCAGTAACATACATAGACTATATGCATTCATATATATTTATATACACTCATATCATATATTACTAAATTATTATTATTTTTTATTTTTATTTTTTTTTGGTGAGGAGGGTTGGCCTTGAGCTAACATCTGTTGCCAGTCTTCCTTGTTTTGCTTGAGGAAGACTGGCCCTGAGCTAACATCCATGCCAATCCGCCTCTATTTTGTGTGTGGGACACTGCCACAGCATGGCTTAATGAGAGGTGTGTAGGCCACGCCTGGGATCAGAACCTGTGAGTCCTGGGCCACCAAAGTGGAGTGAGCAAACTTAACCAGTATACCACTGGGCTGGCCTCCCAAATTATTTTTAGAGAATAACTTGTATCTAAGTTCAAAATAATACCTATGATTTTTCTTAACCTTTTCCTTCACTTCTTAACATATTACAATAAAACATGATGGCATATTCTTAGTTTAAAATAGTGGTGACTAATATTAATATTCAAATAATGCTATATTAGACCATATGAAGAAAGGCTTTTGATGGGCTGGGTTAGTTGAAGATGACTTCATGGAGGATTTTACCCTGCAGAGGTGAGGTGGAGAGGAATGGATATTTGAAAGAAGGAAAAGCAAATAAGTATATTCTTGGAAATATATATGTTTATATGCATTAATAGCATGAATATTCCAGTGATATATCAGTTTGTTGGAATTGGGTAAATTCTGTGAACTTAAGTATAAGATCATGCCCAAATGTATAATGGTAACTTAACTGAGAATTATTTATTATGAGAAATATAGTTTCTTCCTTTTGTTTTTGACCTATTTGGAAAAATAAATAATGAGAAATTTTTTGAAATGGCAAAATCTATCTTCACATACAATGAAGCTATTCCTTTGGTAGATTCTGCTAATTTTATTTTTTGCTATTTCTAAAGGCAATAGTAGAAGTAATAATATGAATTATATTTGCTCCAGATTCCTATTACTGAAGTTAAATTTTTAAGTTGATACTTTGAATAGATAATTTTTATGTTCCAATTTTAATAATCTTAGTTTCATGAAAACAAAAGATCATCTCAGTGTATCACTTATTTCGATATGCATAAGGTGCAGTTTAAAGGAATGGATGTCTGTAATAATGTATGCTTTAGTTATTTAACTATAAATTTGCTCAGTGAATATCATTGACATGATACATTTTTCTCAAGTTATCCCAATATTAACAAATAGTAAAATATAGTTAATGAAAAGTGAGCCTAGAAAATCATTATGTAAGAAGGATGGATGCAGAGGCCCTAATATTTTTGTTGAAGAAAAATAGAGCATTCAATTTGGCTGAGAATTCTATTTTCATTGAATAATGTACTATTTTGAACAAGTTGATGTTTTCTTAATGAGGTTTTGCAATGTTAAACTATGTGAAAAAAACTAAGATACTGACTCAACAAGAAAGAATAAAAGAAGGGAATTAAGGGCAATGTTAGCAAAGTTTGTAGAGAGAGTCATTCATGCATCACTTGAGCAAAATTGAACATTGAATATTTGTTAGGTGAAAAATGCACTGAATATTAATGCCAGAAGTGAGTCTAATGATTTGGGGGAATTATTTTAAAAAATATAGCCAGAAAATGAAACAGTTGATTAAAAGTAATTGAGCATATACGATAGTATTTTGGGGGAATTAAAAAAAAATTTTAAAGGAAAGTTACCGTGAATATTTGGAATTAATGTTTTGCAATTCAAAAATTAAAGAAAGTTTTTACTCAATATAAATTCTGTTTAAAGATTTTAGGGTGATTAATAATATTTGACTTATGTGCTCAACAAATAAGGTACATAAATACACTAGAGGCACAAATATGAGATGACAGTTTATGTGAAGTTAAAATACCTAGCCTTTTGCGATATGAAATTAAAAAACTGCAAAAAGATCTTCAGGAAATTAAGAAACCTCGGGAAAAATGTACATCCCTTGTTAGTCTGTGATTAATGAAGAGCTGGTTACCAATCTGAAGTCTAAGTAATAAATATGTATCCAAAGAGTTGTACATTTTTACAAAATAAGATTATAGTCACTGAAATTTTTATTTGTGTGTGATCTCTGTTGGTGGTTCTTTCATTTCTCCAGTGTGGTTAAGTAAATCACTGGTATACTTCAGCCACAATTGTTCCTGAAGATAAGGACTCTTATGGTTGACATCCATATATTCTGATTGTGTAAACCTATGTAGGATTTTTGAGGTGAAAGATAATTGTATAAGAAATGCGTATATCCAAGAATGACAGGCAGTATATTGTTCCTTTAGAGTTTCTTTAAAGAACATTTACACTTAGGAAACATGCTCAGTGTTTCCTTAGTTTTTGCTAAAAATCAAAAAACAGAAAAAACCATGTAATGAAGAGCTAGTTTCACAGAGTTTTAACCGATCTGGACATTGAGGGACCAATTATCTATGGCTTAGGTGTATTTGTTATACATCTGGACATCTAGATCGTTTATAGAGTATACAAATGTCAACCATTTAGATTTTTATAAATAAAGGCTTTCTCTGGTCTTACTTTACAATTTCATAGAGAAATGAGTGTTCCTTTGAAATTGAAATGTCCCTGCAGCTATGTGTGATAGAACTGCCAAAAGCCATCTATGAAACTATTGAGTGAAGAGCTATTATACTTGAGTTCAGCATTGTTTGAGAGCAAATGACATATAAATATAAACATTTTATATTTAATAGACTATATAAACTATATATATGGTTATGTTTCATTTGACCACAGATGCCAACTGGACTGTAAAATCTTTGAGTTATTTTAATTGCAATTATTTCACAAGGTTCAGGGGATATTAATAGAAGATGTTATAATAAAATGCTAGAAAAAATGATACTTTAAAAAAGTATAATGTGTGCATAACCAATGGAAAGGAACTATATAATACATCAAAAATATATTTATACCAAGTCTTCTTGTAAGCAAATAATTTATTTCAGTAACTTCTGTTAAACTTAAGATAGAGCAATAAAATTTACAACATAAGGCTTACATAAATAATATAAATATGGAACATAAATTAATGAAACTGATTTCATAAACTATGTAAAAAGTCATATTATTATTTTAGGGTTACCTTCTATGTGTTCCTGTGATTTATAATAACATTTAACCTACATTAGCACATGAACTTTCCTTCAAAATCTTTAGGAAATACATAAAGCAAGTGAAAAGCTGCTGCACAGAAAAAAACAGTACTTATTCCATGTATGATTGAAACGACTTCTAGGAAATAGATGTTATAATTATCTTAACGAAAAAGGATAATGAATTATGATAGTGATAATGAGGATACTGACAAAAATAATATGTGAACACTCACTATTTACTGTCTACTAGACAATCTGATGCTTTATTCATATTATCTAATTTAGTGCCCACAACAACCCTATATGACAGAATATTATTATCACTATTACGTGTGTGAAGAAATTTAAACTTTAAAAAATCAAACTATTTGCCCAAAGTTACTCAGATATTAAATGGCAGAGCCAGATTCAAATTCTGGTCTGCATTATTCTTGGGGACTGATACGCATGTTAAAGAAGGTTCAGAAGGTTTAGAAGAAAGGTAGTGGGAGCAAGATCTGGGAGAACTGGACAAATTTATTTCTATTCTTCCTTTGTTAGATTTTGAACAAATAACTCTATTGGTTTCAGAGAATTTTCGCAAATATTTTCTCAAAAAAGTATGTCACATGTATAAAGCGAGACAGAAAGAACAGGTAGAATGCCATTTTACATACAAAGAAGTGACTGATCACAGGTTAAAAGCCTTGTTGGAAGTTGCACAACCTAATTATAGACGAGTGGAGAATAAAGATGTGTCCGCAAACTACATTAAAAATAATAATCTTTTTACTTTTTTGCCAAACTACCAATTCCTAAATATATATGTTAAAAGAAGCTGTAATATCAGGATGAGGGCATTTTACAGGGACTGATGCAGCCAATTTAAAGGACATTATGGATTTTATTTGATTTCTTTTTATGAACCAAAGTCATTAAGTCTTTTATACACTTATTTCTAGTATTAAAATGGTTATACTTTTTGGATTCTGTCTTAGCAAGTTTAACTTTCAGGTAACTAATTGAATAATTGTACTCATTTCTGAACCTAAGGGGAGTTACTTGAAGACTATCTTCTAATTATCATCTTAACTACTGTATATATGTCTCCACAGGAATAGTATACATAAGTGACCTAAGGAACAGAGCTTTAAAAGAAGTGTTGTAAAATAATGGACAATTCAATTGTTTTGGAAAAATATAAACGAAAGTGAAAATCTGTAGTGCTATAATATCTACAAAATAATCACAAGGTTCATCGCCTCATTTTTTTTAATCAAGCCTTTGAAAGAGGCTTGCTTTACACCTGAAAGACGTGAGAGGTTGACACATCAAAGGTCCTACAGGAATAGAATGGAAACTTACCAAGGTTAAATCCCACATTCTTTTTGCTATACCATAATGTCTGTCTTCTCCTAAAGATCTAAAATGGAAATTCTAACTAAATGTCTTTCTTCTCCTAAACATCTAAAATGGAAATTCTCACTAAATGTTGAAATCAAGTTCATGGGAACACAATCTTAAACATCCTGTATTTATGTTCAGACAACTCAACACAGCATATTTTTAACAGTTTATTATTAAGTAGAACAGACACTTGAGTATGAAATGTGTTTTCTAATTACCAAAAGCATGCTCTCATGTAGACTTCAGATTTTAAAATGAACCATGTCCAAAAGGATACTAATTCTTTTTTTTTTTTCAAAAAATTAATGTTTTTATCTTCAGGAATTAAATATCAATGGCTAGAGAGCAATATGTTAATAAGAGAAGAAAAATTTTTGGAAAAGCATAATATTATTTTCAACTTATAACAAGTTGTTTTTAAAAAGAATTTAACATGATAAATAGTATGAGTGACTGTACACGTTATCACATATAGTCCATGCATATATTATTGCATGTGTATACTTTGTAGGTATAGATTAAATAAAATATGTTTGTGTTACTGCATTTGCTATGCAAACACAAATTACATGTCCATACATATATTTTCATGAATATAATAAATATAATCACATATCCATGCTTTTTTGTGTTCATGTCCCCACTGTTCCATGTTAGCAATCTAACATTTTTCCTCTGTGCTCATACTGCTAAAATCCTATACACACATATGTTGGTACAGTTATACAGAAATACTAATTTTAATATACATATGCTAGTTTTTGGAACATCATCATTTTTTGCTTAAAAAATGAGATCATACTAATTGTACTTTCTTTGTGTCTTGATTACTCATTTATACTTATCTGCAGTGGTGAGCTGGTGTAGCTCTAATTCACTCCTCACTGGTATATGGCACAGATAAGTCATATATTTCTCCACTATGAACATTCTTTATTTTGACGTGTTTTCTCTGAACTATAGTGCTTTTATTTCCCTGTTATAGATTCCAAAGATAAGAACTGTTGAGTCTTAGTTGAAAAGAATATATGTGTCTCTGTGTATTTGTGTGTGTTATGTACATTCTAAAATATAATGGAGGGTTCCAAAATTGCTTTTGAAATTACTATAACATTTTACATTTCTAGTAACATCGAATAAGAGTACCCTTCACTCTCCATTTCTGAGAACAATACATGTTATAGTTTTGGTTTATTTCTTCCAGACTCATGTGGTATAAAATAATATCTCATTATTATTATGATTTTCATTTTCTAGGCTACTAGTGAACTTGAGCATCCTTTCGTATGTTTTTGGCATTTTAGATTTCTTGTTCTGTAAACTATCTATTCATAAACTTTGTTCATTTTTCACTTATGCTTTTTTTCTTGTCAATTTGTTAGTCTTTTTTGCATAATATAAATATTAGTCCTTTGTCTGGTACCTGAAGTGAAAATATTTTCTAGATATATTGTTTCTCTATTGACTTTGTTGGCATTTTTCATCATGCAAATGTTTTAAATTTTCATGTAATCAATTATGTTTATCTTTGTATAGACAGAGTTACAATTGTTGCAAATACAGATTCTAGATTTTCTTGACACTTTTTATTAATCTATTTTTCACATAAGCATTTAATTTGCTTATATGTGTGCATGTGTGTGAATGTGTGTATGTGTGTGTGTTTGTGTGTATGAATTGCCTTAAAATGCATCTATTAATTTTGGAGGGATCAACATATTTTTATGTTTCAAGTATTTTTAACCAAGAATATGAGAGTGTGTAATGGATTTCCATTTACTTGTACCTTGTTTTTAGACTCTCAATTAAATTTATTTAGTGTTTTTCACATATGTCCAATGCCTTTTTTGTTAAAGCTTTAGAGCTTTGTATCTATGGAGAATAGAATATTTTTCATATTTCTATTCCTAGGTGCTTATTGCTAAGATATAAAAAAGATAAAGTCAACATTATAATAATAATGTTTTAACATAAAAAGTCTCTTGGATTTTCTATGTTTGTAATTACATAATCAAAAATAAATTTTTATCTCTTCTTTTAAATGTTGCTAAATATAACTATGCTTTGTCTTAAAACTAGGCCCATGTAATTACTTTTAAAAAATATATACGCAGCTAAAAATTAGCATTAAACATCTTATTCCATATGCATAGTTTTCTTATCTTTAGGGAATCGGTGTGGAGGAAGGAGTATGGTACTATTAGATGATCTTGAGGGTTCTATTTACCTTTTCACAATTACTAACTATATGTCCTTGAGCAATCTAAATCAGTTGCATTGTCTGTAAAATAAGAATAAAGCCAATTAATTGAATTGTATTATGCAGACATTTAGAATTACTCAGGCTGAATTTTTCTTTAAACGCTAAACTTAAAGAGATTATAAAAATAACACCTATTTCAGTTATTGAAGCTTCTATTTATCTTAAAATCCACCATGCAATTATATTCAACCTGTAAAAAATGTAGTCAGCAAAAAAGTGCATATTAGAAGTTCTAGAATATTTAGAAGTGAACTAATAATGCAAATAAATGAACTTTCAGAATATTATGAAGGGGAGGAAGACTATCCTCTACCTGCTCTGGGTCCTTTCTGGCTGGGCTACAAATTAAATTGACATGAGATCGAACAGCAGGAGAAAATCAAACAAAGCTTTATAACATATAAACATAGGAGAGACCCACTGGGTAATTTGACAAATGGTGGAGGTTTTCACTTTAAATAGCATATTCAGGTAGACAAAGGAGGATGTTGGGGGTGGGGGGAGTCAGCTATGGGAGATTACCAGAAAGCACAGTAAACAAGGTATGCAGATTTAAGGTCTTGCCTTCCACACTGATAAGAGTTTCTAGAGATAAGGTCATCTCTCCTTCTTCCTGGTACAGAGAGGCAGATACCTTTACAAATGGAGATTTCCCTTATAAATGTAAGTGTCTCTTACAAAGGGTAACTTCTACTTTTACTTGGTTTTCAGAGCTTTGATAAAAGTGGGCTTAGCAAGGACCCTCCCAGTCTATCCATACCTAAAGTTAAATTCTTTTAGGCAGTTAGTGATGGTGGGGGGAGGTCAAAATTTCTTTCAGAGAAAATAATCAAGATAAAAAGACATATGTTGATGTGGCCAGTTTGTTCCCTAACAGTTACTTATCGTGTGTCCCATCAATCTTGGGTAAAATGATAAGTAATAAGAAAGTTGAATTGAGTCTTAGAGTTGATTCAGGATACTCAATTGAGATTTTTTAATTAAAATATGTAATGCTCAATAGACAATATCTTTATGATGGCAACAAAATAGAAATACCAATTCAGTAGCCTCTGTTTATTGGATTTAATGTATTGAAATATTTATTCTTTAAAAGGTTTAATTGAAGCTATTATATCTGATATATACATATTAGCAGTTTTATATTTAATGTGTCTCATTTATATAGATATTACCAAAAACTGAAAGTAACCTCTAAAATATCACAATAGGAAATATCATAATAAACCATTAAAATCTTTGGAATAAAGGTAAATGCTTTTGCCACAATACTTGGTTAAAACATTTTAGTAACTCATTTTATTTTTAATGCAAATAATCCATAATCAATCTATAAATCAAAATTGGGGTGAGTTTATTATGAGCCAGATGTGAGGACCATATAGCCTGGAGCCTTCCTTTCTGAAGGAAGAAGGAGGGGCACCAAAGAAGTGGGGTGTACAGAATGGTTATATACCATCAAAGAGCATTATCACATATGATTGCAATGTCCCTCTTACAATAGTCGCAAGATTGCCCTGTCGGCACAGCGATTGATGGACATGGCAGGTAGCAGGTCTGTTGTCTTGAGTTGGGTGGTCACAAGATCAGCACAGCAATCAAATCCTAGCCTACGGAGAAATGCTTATACTTAAGGAAATGCCAATGTGGGGGAAGTTGCATCCTTATCTTAAGGGCATTTGTTCTTATCTTTGGGACAAGGTAAAGCAGATATACAATACATGTTTAAAGGCGACAGGCCCTTTTGGAAAAACAAGCTCTGGCCAAATTAGTTTTACACCAAATGGCTTCCTCATATGCTCCAATATATCCTATTGCTTGCCATATATTTATCATTATATAAACAAGGAAATTGATATTTTAAGTGACTTTGTCTTGGAGTTGAGAAGTCAGGCTCTGATACATACAAGTGTGTCATTCTGAAGTGTAGTTTTAATAACAAATATCAACATAACTAAATTCTTTGAAGATAGATGTAGGGGAGGAAAAATAATTTTCTCTCTACCCTTCTAGGTTTTTGGTTCAGACCCCATAATAAAAAGACAGATTAATAGGAAAAAACAAACAGAAATTTAATAACATGTATACCTCCTGTATACATGGGAGATACCCAGGAAAACTGAGTAACTCCTTGAAATGGCCAAGCCACCACCTTAATTACCATCTCCAGCTAAAGACAAAAGAAGACATTGGGAGAGAAGGAAGCCAGTAATGGGAGGTTACTGGGCAAAGCACAGTAAAGAAGAGTATGGTTGTTATGCATATTTAAGTCAGTTCTCTTCTCCATTGATAAGAATTTCTGAAGATTTAGTCATTCCCCACTTTTTGCTACAAGGAGGGAGACACCCTTACAAATGGAGATTTTCCTTATAAAATGTAAATGTCTCTTTCAGCAGAGTAACTTCTACTCAGTTTTCAAATATTCTCTTATGTCTGCTGTTTCTTAAAAATAATCAGCTCAAGATAATCCTTATGTTGACAAGGCAAATTTTGGAGTGACATATTTTGCTCCCCTTCATAGGTAGAGTGGCAGGTATATTTGAATTTAACATATTCTTTGCTAGCTACATCTAGAGTGGCCTCTCTGAAGTATGTAATTTTATCATGACACGTTATTTGTGGGAGGAATATCTCAGGACAATCTATCTGAGGTAGGACTCTAAAACTCTAAATTCTCATACTATAGAGCCTTCCTAGGCTAAATCATAAGGTGCGAAGTTGATGTTCAACAGCCCTCCATCAATACCAGGGGCACCCCACCCACTCAAGGCTTCTCTAGGAATACCCTCTTGGTCTAAAATCTGATTTATCTTCTAAAACTAGGATTTATTTTCAAATGTGAACCATATGCTTAAATCACATTGATGACCATATGGTTCCTGAAATTCTTCATGACATTTCCACCTCTCAATATATTTATTACTGCATAAAATTGGGATTCTCTTGCCCGATGTGCATAAAAAAGCCAGTTATTATGGCATCAGCTTTTGGGAAATGAAATCAGCTTTATTGCTAGATCGATCTGCAAGGAGACAATGGCATATTCTCTCAGATCTGTCTCCCCTATCCAGGGCTTGGAGCACAATTTATGGCACGCAGGGCAGGGCACTCTGAAGTGTGGAGATAGATAATCGGAAGTAAGGAGAAGTGAGGTAATTGATGATCTGCACAAGAGTAGTCAAGCTTCATGGCTCTTCATAGGCCACATGTTCACAGAATGATGGTGTTAGTATCATTTGAGGGTCGAGTTTTCAGCCCTTTAACATCAGAAAGGTCATTTATCAGGCATTTGCGCAGGCTCAGTTGAAGGGTTGGTGGTCTCAACTGGCCCGCACTGGACAAGGGGTCTCAGTTCCTGAAAAACCACTCTTAATTACTCTGTGGATAAGATGGAGTCAGTGGAACTGGTCCTGGAGGGCCCGCGGCTACATTTTCTTTTAAGCAGGAAGTCAATTATGGTATTTGAAAGTATGGCCTTTGGAGACAGAGCATCTAGATATGACTTTTGCCTCTGACACTTCATAACTCTATGGCCTTAGGAAAGGTGCTTTATCTCCAAGCCTATTTCCCCCTTTTTAAAATAGAGATAAAATAGAACTTAGAAGGATTTCATGATGAATAAATAAAACAATCTATATGAAACCCTTACTATAAAACTTGGAATAAACTTAAAAATTTTGTTTTACTTTTGTGATTATTATGATAATTATTATGATAAAAATAAAATTAATAATAATTATTATTGAGTAATCATCTTCTAGGAATACTTCTTCCCATTATTTCTTCTCTAACTTGCACTTATTCTCCAAGGCACAGCTTAAATTCAGCCTGCTCTATAAAGCTTCTTCCAAAATTTTGGCATAATTAACCTCCTTATCTTCAAGACCAAAAAGGCATTTATTGCTTATAATCCTCTCTTTTTTTTCTGCTTTTCTCTTTTGCAGTTCATCACATCTTGTACGTACATGTGAGTGACAGTACCATAAATGAATACCAAGTGAAGTTTATATCAATTATTTGAATGTGTGTTAAGAGAAGCCATATTTTACTCTGCTGTGTTTTTTTGCAGCCTCTTTTCACTAAAGAATATTAAATTGAATTCTATTGCTTAAAATTGTGTATGCCTTTCTTCATACAGATTTGAGGGAGTTCTGGGTAACAGTAGTGACTTATACTTCTTTTCTTGCTCCTGCAAATCCTAGCACAGAGCTACTATACTGTTGATTCTTAATAAACACTTCTTAGTGTGAAATGTATTAAGAAAGGAAAGAAAGATGGATGGACTCATGTATTATAACTTTTTTTTTCTCCTTGCCTCAGAATGGATTTTATTGGATGCTCTGAGTTTGATTACATGAAATACAGCAGCCTATATGATCCCTAACTAACGTTAAGCCATTAATGTTAAATCCCAAACTTAAATTAAATCAGTGAAAAGCCCTATCATCTTAAGAAGTCCTTTGTAAACTGATGTTAATAATTTGGATTTCCGAAAATTGGGAGGTAATTTTGAGGACAGGCAGATATATCAGATGGCTTTTGTGTATCTTCTATTCTCTTTCCCATGTAAGATTTTTTCATGTAAACATAATTGCTGTCACCACCTTGCTTCTCAGTTCATTACCTCTATCATGGGGCACAGAGAAGTATCTTTCCAAAAAGTTTCATGATGTCTAATGATTAATGATTTGTGTGTACCAATTGAATTTTACTGTCTCCAAATCTTATTTATAGTCAAAAACAAGGTTTAGAAATCTTACACTAATATACCTAATATTTTATATGAATATATTGTGTGCAGTACACCTTAGTATGTTGTGAAAATATTAGTTTTCTCTAAGTAATTTTTCCAGGGAATTAATTCTGATAATGACATATACATACTATTCTCTGAGCATTTAGGAAAATTGTACAAAGATAAGGATAATTTAAAGATCTTGCCTTAGAGGAAAAAGGAGAAAAGGGAAAATTTATTTTATTTCACTCATCTTATGAAAATTAACCAAATGCTACCTTTGTTGTTATCCAAAGCAACAATCCTGTATGTATTTGAGATTAACAGAATACACCAAATCATGTAATCAATGTATGTTTAGGTTTTATTGATATCCTGTTTATAGCTCTGATTGTATTTTGCTGGTAGACTTATATTGAGCCCTCTCCTTGAGAGTACAGGGATTGTAAGGGAAAAATATCATTTATATATTTAAATAAAAATATACCCTAACTATGATCTCCAGTTTTAAAATAGCGTAACTCTTGCTCAGATATCTATTTCTCTAACTATGGGCAACAAAGAACAATGATTGTTCTAAATTTCACATAAGAAGACATTATTTAGTTATTCCTGCCTTTCTTCCTAAGTACATTGTTAGAATTTACAGGCTAAATAATTTACACGCAAATTTGTTTGGACATTGCTCAACCTTTTAAATACTTTATTTTATGTTTAAGTATCTTCTCATTTTATTGAAATTAATTAAATGTAATCTTAAGATAAAAACATCTATAGTATATGAATCTATAAACATAGGTATTATGAGAAACATGGAGGTAGACAAGTTTGGCTACCAGTGGATGGGTAATTGTGTGAGGTGCTATATTTTTGGGGTGATAATGAGAATTCACTGAGCACTGGAGCAGAGGAAATTCTAAAAGCAAAAGCAGAGATAAAGGAAGACACACTTGGCCTACTTCATAGTGATACCACTTGAAGATGATGGCTTATGTATAATGATACCACATAGTTTGGGGAAACCTACCTTTAGACAGTACTCAATATTTAAGAGGTTTTTGAGAAATTTATACCTAAAGCTAAAGCTTTAGAAACCCTCTCTTACTATTATTTTTTCAAATTTTATAAGCAGTTTCATAAGCTAAGAAATTATTTTTGTGTGGATAAAATATAACATACTATTCAAGGACAATTTCCACAGTAAAATAAAATTTGCCATTCTTGTTTCTTTTTCTGGAAAATGAATATTAATTTATCTTCATTTTGGGAATGTTAAATTTTAATATGACACGGTAAGTAATATTATTAGTTGAAAAATTTATCATCAAGTTATTTTGTGTTTCTGTAAAGCCTTAAGTGTGGTGAAGATTCCTAGGAAACTTTTATTGCAAAGATTATTAATGTTAACTACTAAAATACATGAAGGAAGCAAAATCCCCTGAATGAATTTATTTGATGAGGTTAAATGAATTGAGGTAAACACTTAAAACTTAGAGTATTCTCAGTTAATTAAAATGGTACATTGACTTTGCCATTTACAAAGAAATTAAAAACAAATAAAAATATTAGTTTGAAGGATACTTGAAAGAGTAAAGTGTATAGAGAAAACCATTTAGAAATTTGGAGCGAGAGTAATATTGGACAAAAAAATGTTTTTCTTTCATGTAACTCTAGAAAAACAGGAAAAAATGGTGCATATTGTAGAACTGAGTCCAAATACGATTTCTCCTGAAACATTTATTTTAATAGGTGTTTAGCAAGGGAATGTATAGATTTATCATTGTTATCATTGCTTTTGCCACTGGCAACAGGATGATAATCTTGAAAGTTAATTTGGGACTGTGGCCCTATTATTTGGCACTCTAATTACTTGACTTAGTGCATAATGTAGCCTAAGGACAATAAAACTGGGAAAGACAACACGTCAGAAAATTGGAATGATTGAAGCTCTAGGCAAAATGATCAGAAGTGTTGCAGTTTGCAGAAAGAAGTTTGAAATATTTGGTATCTTGCTTGAAGGGCTCTCCCTCTGTAATGTTGAAAATAAATTACTGCTTGACTTTGTGTTGTAATTTTTGGTAATTTAGGTGGAACTTGGCTCTCTTGATCCACTCCCACCCTACTCACATTTGAATTCAAATATTTATATCTTGCAAAACAAGTCCTCTGTTAGAAGAACAATGGTACTTCAGCTTTTCCCTCCATAATACACTTTACTAGTTTACTGAGTGAAGTAGGCTTTAAAATAATAAAATCTCATTTGTTCAGTGAGCAGCTATTGAGTGTCTACTATATACTAAGCTCTAAGTTTGGCACAAGTGACAGAAAGATGAATATAAGGCTGCTGTTGAATACTGTACATTACTGAATTTGAATTTCAGTGATGGAAACAAATACGTAAACAGATCATGACAATATAGCATACTGTGTTTTACGATATAAATATGCATTACACAAGGAGAACAGAGGATTAGTGACTAACTTTGGACAGAGGAAAGTAGAAGTAGAGGAAGTATGAAAATAAATTTAGGAAAGAGATGGTGGTTAAGCTGTTTCTTGATGAATGTATAATACTTTGCCAGACAAATGTGGGAGTAGCCCTTTCAGGAGAGAGACAGAAGAATACAGGCAAGCGCAAATAACAATGAAGACAGGAGTCACATAGTATTTACACAGAACCGAAGTTAGTTCAGTGTGGGACATCTAGGATGAGGGACAAAGGCAGATCAAAAAGGATCTTATATTTAATATTAAGGAAAAATTGAGCTGCATTCTTTGAATAGTGGAAAATAATAGAAGGCTTAAGAAAGGGGTGGGGAATAAAGGATAAGACTCGACTCCTAGAGCCTTTCATTGGGTAGCTTTATGGAGAAGAATATAGAGAATGTGACACTGCTAAGAAGAGGCCAACTAGCAAGGATTGAAATAGTCCTCAGGATGATTGAGAACTGAAGTAAGGCATTGGCTATTGACAATAGAATTCCTACTGATAAGATTATTCATAGATAAACTAAATTTCCAACTAGTTCTAATAATACAACAAATAACCACTTGAATTTATTAGTTTCTTTTTAAGATACAGCAGAAGTAAATGATGGAATTACTTTTAGAAATATGTAGAATAGAAAATAGAAAACATCATCCTCTTTTTTCATTTTATGCCTTGAATGTAAAATTCAGTCTTCCTAAAGACTTATATTTTTGATTTCTAAGTTACAATCCATGTGCACTTCAAACTATAACAAATGCTGATCCTTCTCTCTCGTTATGAAAGCTAGAGAATGGAATTTAATTAAACCCCTTCCTTCATTCAATAGTAGAAGCCTTGTCGGTTTAATTGATACTTGGTCAAAGCAATATTGATCTGATAAAAGCAAATCTATTTCTAACCCCAACAATTAAAACATTTAAATAGGCTCCATCTTCTTTTTGATGAAAGGACATAAAACTGCTATCAGCTGCCCATAAAATCAATGGGAAACATTAATAAATGAATTAGCATCCATTTCATTGGCTCTCATTTGTTTAACATTCTAATGTACTAATACATTAAAGTGTATGGACTCAGCTGTGAGCTTCAGATATACATTCTCTCTCACTCTCTTCCTCTCTCTCTCTGTCTCTATGTCTCTCTCTCTCTCATACATACATACACACCACGCCAGTGGTATTATATTTCGTAGAAGCCTCAAGCCTCATATTCTAAGGTTTATATTTGCATTTTCAGCATAACTCCTTAACAAGTGTACTTCTGTACAACTAAAAGGGCATATGCTACTACTCTGCTCCTATTCAGAACAAGGATTCATATGTAGTTGTTTTTACTCTAAATTCTAGCCTTTTTTTTTTTTTTTGTGAGGAAGATCAGCCCTGAGTTAACATCTGATGCCAATCCTCCTCTTTTTTTGCTGAGGAAGATTGGCCCTGAGCTAATATCCGTGCCCATCTTCCTCTGCTTTATATGGGATGCTGCCACAGCATGGCTTGACAAGCGATGCGTTGGTGCACGCCTGGGATCTGAACCTTTGAACTCCAGGCTGCCGAAGCGGAGTGTGCGCCCTTAACCGCTTGCGCCACCGGGCAGGACCCAATTCTAGCATTTTTTATATCTAAAACATGTCTGCCACAGAGAGGGTAGATATGGCTGCCCTTGTCGAGGCCTCTCTAATCTAAAACATGGAGCCAGATGCAAAGGTCCCAGTCCTGTATGGGTGCATGTTGAACCAAGAATATGGGTGTACACACAGCAGCAATATTTCTCATTTAGCTAAGGTGTCTGGAAATTCCGGATTTAAATCTTCACTGTGCTGTTTTCTAGATATTTGGTGTTAGGCAAATTCTTTAATGTCTTTGACCTTCAATTTCCTCAGCTAAGAGATGTAAAGGGATATAAAGACAATGCACATGATGTATTTAGGACACTTTGGCAAACTCAGAATAAAGAGTAGCTATTTGAGTTAAAGAAAGGGGCCTAGAAGCCAATATCTGAGGCTGGAACGTAGAACCAAGGAGTTGGAGAATCTAGAAAATCAAAGCCAAGAATAAGCAAATCAAGACTTGCCAAAAGATTTTAACCATTTTCAAGGATCACAATCAGGATAATGAGACTATTTCCAAGGTAATTAAAAATTATTAAAGCAGGCCATTGAAAAGATACTGAGAGAATACTATTATTATTCCATTGAAAACAAGGCCTCTTGCAAAGGTTTATTTCTTGTATTTTATGTAAAGAAGAAAGAAGTCATGGTAACTTTAAAGTGGAAACCAAAATGTCTTGCAGTCTATAATCAACGGGGAATGATTGGATCAATACACATCAGATATATTTTTGAACAAATATATGGGTAGATCTACCCATTTGTCTTTACAAAAAAAGCATATAGATAAAAAATAAAGTGTAGTTGGCTAATTCCTTTTATAGCGTTGGTCTCATGCAGGTCTAATTACTTTTAAAGCATATGTTTAAACAAGCCATGGCATTTACTTGTATCTACATTTAACCTGGATTGAATTTAAGAGAAAACTCTGTTGTGAAAAGGATGCTAATCTCCAATGACCCTAAAATCAGAGTAGAGTCTTGCTCTGCAAAATCAATCTCTTGATGTAAGCATTTGACTGGTTTTATGCTGAAGAGCTGGATCACAGCAATTAAAGGCTTGTATTTCCTGGCAGAGAGACAAGTAAGGATAGATTTCCTCTGTTTTATGTTTGTATTAATTTAACCTGTCAAAGTTAATCATCCTGTCAAAACGCCAAAGCACCACAATGTTGAGCACCAGAGAGATGCCTAGTGCTGTGGTCTTATTTCCATCTCTCCTAGAGACTTACTGAGTGTCCTTTGTTAAACCCATTTGTCTTTCTCATTTTCTTGGCTTTTTTTTTTTTTTTTTTTTTGGTGAGGGAGATCGGCCCTGAGCTAACATCCATTGCCAATCTTCCTCTTTTTGCTGAGGAAGATTAGCTCTGAGCTAACATCTGTGCCTATCTTCCTCTATTTTGTGTGTGGGTTGCCGCCACAGCATGGCTTGATGAGCGGTGCGTAGGTCCGCATCCAGCATCCAAACCTGTGAACCCCGGGTCGCCAAAGTGGAGTGCACGAACTTAACCACTATGCCACCAGGCTGGCCCCTCTTGGTTTTTAAAGATTTTATTTATTCATTTTTTTCCCCCCAAAGCCCCAGCAGATAGTTGTATGTCATAGGTTCACATCCTTCTAGTTGCTGTACGTGGGACTCGGCCTCGCGCTGGACGGAGAAGTGGTGCCTTGGGGCGCGCCCGGGATCCGAACCCGGGCCGCCAGCATCAGAGCACGCGCACTTAACCGCCAAGCCACAGAGCCGGCCCCCTCTTGGTTTTTAAAATAGAATATTTAATAATCACCTCCTAGGTTACATTTATGCTATGTTTTATCACTTTAAGTAATAATTTTTAATGATGTAAACCTGAAATATTATTTTCCATTCCCTGATTTTGTTTTCAGTTGTGGGGACTAAAAAAAAGCAAACTATAAATACAAAGTTGACTTGAAAAATAGCGTACTTAAAAGAGTTGATCTGTTTGTCACTTGGCAGTTAACACTGAACTGCTTATAGAACTGCCCACGGTTTTTCTTCTAAGCATATATATTTTCAAACAAGGGAGGATCTTGCACTGCATGTGTGGCGGGAAAGGCATTTCTTAAACCCATTTTACCTTTCTCATAGTAAGAGTGGGGGTTTTCCTACATGTGTCCAGAGATGTCCTCATATTAACAAAGATATTGACTGAACTTCCATTGGACATGATTTCTTTCGATACTGAAACCTATTAGTCTATCTAGGAGAGTGCACTATTTGAAATATAAGTATATGTAGGATATAATTGCAGATATATCAGAGAAGTAATATATTATAAACCAACTCCTATGGAAGGATTATTTTTCATGAACATTGTGTCTCCTAGAGCAAAACAATCCTACAAAAATTAGACATAGATGAGCAAATTGATTCTCATAGAAGATTCAATTTTATAAATGATAATATGTGATTGTTTAAATTGGGTAGTGGCTATGTCTTTCTTCTGAAATATCAAGCTCTGTATCTGGCAAGAAATGCAAAAGAAAAGGGTAGTCTTGATAAATAAATGCTTAAATGTTGTAGACTAGCATTATATAAAACTCTTCAAGGTTTTGGTCTACATCTCTGTCAATCTCTTTGTTTACTTGCCAGTCCTTTGCTTTGGCACTCTGTACTGATGCCACTACTTCTCTTCCAGGCCTCCACATGACCTATCCCATATTTTTATATCATGCTTTGACATGTGTTTATTTAGCAATACGTGTATGTAAATAGTTTTAGTAACACATTAGAGTATTTAAAATATTTTATCAATAAGAGTATGTGTTCACAACAAATCCTTCCAAATTAATCTATACAGTCTTTCTATGTAAGCACAACTCACCTCCCTATTTTGCTATGATTCTGAAAAGTTGTGAATCAATTTTTTTCAGCACCTTCTTACCACAGGCATTATCAATGGGGACCTACTCTTGAGCCTTTCAGTAACAGTGTCCTTGATCTATCACCTCCCTCGCTCATCCCATCAAGGTGGCAGTCTAAAGGTACCGGGTCAGTCTTTTCTCTTGAGTGTAAATATAAGTCTACATAAGACCTCTCCCCACATCTATCCAGATTCATCTTAATTTTTGAAACACAAGATTTTTTCTATTAATAGGATTTCATGAATTAAGATGGAAATACAGTAAGAATTTAGGGGCAGAGAGTCTTTTTCAGCATTCCTAATATTATGCCTGTAAGCTGACTTTCATATATTTAAAAAGAAATAATACTAAATCCAAATCCAATCTGATAGATGCCACCGATACAACCATTGTGGCTCGGTCCTATCCAAAGTATTAATTATCTCTATGAGACAGGGACTCCACACAGAGTGCATTTTCATATTCAACATAGCGCCAGAGATCTGGTAAAAGTTTTTTGTGTATCATTAAGATGACAATCTACCAGCATACTCTTCTAGACTGTAAGCTCCATGAGGCAAGGGGTCATGTTTGTCTTCCTCACCATTACATCTTCAGTGTATAGAACTATGTTTGAGACATGATAGATATTTGTTAGATGAATGGATGAATGAAGTATAAACTGCCTGAATTTATCTAGTTTTATATTTTCCATTTCTGAAATGACTTAAGTTGTTGTATAGCAAAAATCATTTTATATTATAATAAAGTTAATTTGCACCTTATGATATAAAAAAGTTAATTTAATCAGACTTATGAATTCTGAAGTGGGAGCAATTAATACTTCCTAAAATTATTTAAAACATTAGTGGAAAAAATGCATTTTCTATTTGTTTTAAATATTTATTTTGATAAAAAGACATTTAGTAAACAAAATAGTATACTTTAATTATTATTGTATTAATGTTTTCATCCTAACAAACTTTAGTTCTACTTTTTAGTTGTTAGAAAACACCAGAAACAGTTAACATTAATAAAATTTATTCATTTTTAGAATAATATTTTAAGTGCAGTATAGACTAATATTAATAGCTAACACTTGTATTGATTACCTAAGTTGGGGTAACAAATTACCTCAAAACATAGCAGCCTAGAACAGCATATATTTATTATCTCGCAGTTTCTGAGAGTATTTAGTTGGGAGAGACTTAGTTATGTATTTCCGACAAAGGGTTTCTCATGAAGTTGTAGTCAAGGTGTTGGCTGGGGCTGCAGTGATCCAGAGGCTTGACTGGTGCTGAAGATTCACTTCCAAGATGGCTCACTCACATGGCTATCAGCAAGTGACCTCAGGGCCTCACAGCCTATTGTCAGGAGGCTTTCCTTAGGCTTGCTTTAACGTCCTAATAGTGTAGCAGCAGCTTTCCCCAGAAAGTGGGAAAGAGTGAGTGATACGAGAGAGAAAGATGGTAACTCAATGTCTTTTATGATCTACCCTTGGAAGTTACACTCAATCGTTTCCACCACATTCTGTTGTTATAACCAAGTGACTAAGTAACAGCTCTCATTCAAGGAGAGTTAAGCTCCATTGAACATAGGTGTATCGAAGACTCTGTGGTCATACTTTAAAACTACTATAAAACATATATTACTTATCATGTTCCAGTCCATTCTCCAAGGCTTATCCATGAAAACTTTTTAATTCTCACTCCAACTTGATGAGGTAGGTGTTATTATTAGTCCATTTACACATAAGAAACCTGAGGTACAGAGAACCTAAGTGTATTTCTCAAGGTCACAAAACTGACTGGGTCACATTTCAAGCTCAGATAAGTTGGTTTTGGCATGTATGCTTTTACACACTGCCCTATGCTGCCTCAATTGTGTTTGGCGTAATCATCAGGGACTTATTTACACCAACAGTGATTTTACTTTTTAAACTGCAAATCACAATTCACTGATTTGTCAACTTGGAAATTTTGCCATTAAGGGCTTACAAAAAGATAACTAATGCAAACTTCCCTTTTAATCTCAGAGAAATACTATTTTTTTACTTAATTATATTTCACCTAAATTAAATGTGATTTCAATCATTTCTTCTCATTCAGATATAGTCTGTTACCTAACATGGAAACTATTGGGAAAGGCAGATAATCTTAGAAATTAATCTGTACCATGTGACTTACATGAAAGGAAGTATTAATCTACTTCAAATAAAACAAATGTTTATGCCATTTCAATGTGACTGCAGAAAGAAATAGTTCCTTTAATTCCTAAATTGTGATATTTTATGTTTATATATATGTGTGTCTATATATATTTAATAATATAAATATTTATTTTTCAACATAAACCAGGTAAAATTCAAGTTAATATCAGCAGAAATATTCTATTGTTTCCTTGTCAGTGATTATGTCCTCATTATTAACATTTTAAGAGGAAGAAATTTACAACCACATTTGAAGAATATATTCTTTATAAAATTTCCTGTTGAAATAAAATGAGTAAATTTACATCGAGAGAGTAAGTTTATGTTAGATTTCTAAAATAGACATTGAAAGCATGTCTAAATGATTTTAAATTTACACAATGTAAATGGAAGTAATTATGCCATGAGGATGCCCTTGCCTTAATAGCTAAGAGAACTGTGGAAAGAAAAATGGCTCCAACTGTGGAAAGAAAAATGGCTCCAGCGATAAGGGGAACCAGTGGTCAGATCTGGGAGTCCTGGAGTTTTGAGGGGGCGTGGTCCTAGATAGACTGAGGGGAAAACCTAAAGCAGAAGGGGCTTCTGCACTGATTATTGTTTGGAGATTTCAAAGGCTACCACCTACCTGATTTTATTCTCCAAAGTCATTCATGTGCACGTTGAGAGCAAAGAAGAAACAAAATTAATTTTCTTTACCACCTGGTAGATGATTTTCAACAGAAAACGCCAGTTCACTTAAACAAAATGTTAAACGTCATTGAACACTAGATCTGCTTCTCTAGTGTATCCCAAATGGAGGAGTCAGATTTATTTGTACAGAACCATTTTTCTTGGGAAATTAAAATTATTGATTTTTACTTCTTCCTGGTGTTGTCTCTCTCCTGCTTCATACTGAAGTGAAAGCAGATCTGACTAGAAAAGAAATTCTGCCTTTTCCTAGCTAAGATGTCACACGTTTGGTCTATAGAAATAAATTGTTTCTGAACTTCTCTCTATATCTTTCTGGCTTAAAATTCTAATTTGGTACTTTTTTTTTGAAGGAATTTAAGATAACTGGGAAATTCCTAATTTGTTTTATGTATTATTTCATTCATTCATTGTCATTTATAAACATGATTGAATTTGGAAAATACCCGCACTTCATTAAAAATCTAATTCTGCTTATGCTTTATGATTTTCTGAATAGTCAAATAACCGTCAAAGCATACAAAGTATATAACTTTATCATTTTTGTTTAATTTTGTCATTTACTAGTATAAAAAATAGTTCCTGGAAACTTTTTCTTTTGATCCTCTATAACTATGTTGACCCTTAGCGATGTATAGTTATTTATATTTATATTATATTATATATTTATATTTAAATGAATTTAAATAAAATAAAATAAAAAATGTAATTTCTTAGTAACACTAACCACACTTCAACTGTTCAGTAGCTGACATAGCTAGTGGCTTGCATACCGGACAGTGCAGATATCAAACATTTCCATCATCAAAAAAAGTTCTATTGGACAGTGCTATTTTATCCATTTACATCTGAAGTCTTATAATAATATAGAAATAGTAATTCCTGCTGCCTTATGAATTATTTTATTTATTTTGTGCTATTTTTCTCTCTTGTTAAAGCACATCCTTAGTGTGAATTTATGATCTCATGGTAACAAAAGTTAATCTCAACTCACTTTTTTTCTAACTTCTCTGAAATGTTTGTTAAAATTCTTGAATACTGAATTACTTATTTCTTTTTAACAGAAGACAGAATCTTGAATTTAGTAAGTGTTGAATTTAGATGGTATAATTTATTTTGTCTTATTTCTTCGTTCAGTAGCTTATCCTGTAGAATTTGCCTACAATAATGCACATGGGCAGAGAGACTAAGAATCTGTCTTGTTTTTACAAACTTTTTGAGACCTAAGTGCAACAAACCTCAGGCTTATGCATTTAAGCAAACTTGAAATTCCTACCACATAATAAATGTTCAATTAATTGTTAATATCTGTTGAATTAATTAATGCAAATATTATAGAGGTAAAAATAACTTGATTTACTTTTTTTATGGTTCCACAATAATGAGGTCACAATCCTCATCTAGAGATTAGTATATAAATAAAAACTACTACATATAATACATTTGAATACATATTGTGTGTGTGTGTCTGTGTGTGTGTGTGAGTATTCTAATGCCAGCTCACTACTTCAAACCGTGAGACCTGGAAAAAGGTATTTGTCTCTCGAAACCCCATTTTCCATTTCAGTAAATGGAGAAGATACCGTCTCCCAAGTAACATGAGAAAATGCCTTCAAAACTCTTAGCACAGTACCAGCAATGCTCAATAAATACTATGTATTATTATTATTATTCATTATCAATAGTAGTAGTATTATCACAATCACTTATGAATAGATCATAGTACACCATAATGTTATGAATATTTTATAATATGGAAGTACAAATTATGCAAACATCCAGAGTTTTATATATTTTTTTAAGACATACACTTGATCCTCTATATTTATATGTAGAGGATGTAAATGTATATCTATAGATTTATGTTTATGCCATAGTTAGTTATAAAATATTTACTAATATATCATGAATGGAAAAAAATCATTAAGACTACTAGCTTAATGAAATACCATTCCCTCTCATAGATCCTATGGAAAAGCCAAGTTAGTTGACAACCAAAAACTCAGTCAACAAACATCTTTCACTTTCGTGCTTTTTACCCATTTTGCCCTTGTCCTCCTTCTTTAAATATATTTCCACCCCCTAAATTAGTCTTTCCTTTTCTGTGTGGTTAAAACACAATGCATTTTACTTACACGTTGTACTATAATTAAATTATATTATTCATATTTAATCATTATGTCTATGCAGTGCTTAGTACAGTGCTTGCTCATAACACATGGCTATTAGATACTTTTTGAATGAGTAAATACATTAATGAGGATATTGTATTAATTAATTATTGCTCCATACCAAACCACTCCAAAACTAAGTAACTTAAAACAGCAACCGTTTATTGTTGCTCATGAATTTACGGGTCAGCTGGATTCTTCATGCAGCTGTGGGCGGTCAGGAATAGGGTGGGTTGATTTGTTGCTCTTGGCTGGACTGACATACCTTTGGCCTTGACTGGACCAACTAAGCTTACTGTTCTTTGGCCACATGGTCTCTTATCACCCAGCAGGTTAGCATGTGGGTGCACACATGGTTGCTGAGCAGAGTGCTAAAAGAACAAGTACAAGTGTGAAAAGCTTCTTGAGGCTTAGGCTCAGAACTGGCACAATACTACTTCTGCATTTTGTTTGACAAAAGAAAATTTCACAAGGCCCATCCTCTTGATAGGAGATGAAGCAGAGTCACATTGAAAGGTCGTAGATGTGGAATAATTGAAGTCATTTTTGCAAATAGTCTACTGTAGGCTG
Source organism: Ceratotherium simum simum (assembly GCF_057802395.1). NCBI lineage: Eukaryota > Metazoa > Chordata > Mammalia > Perissodactyla > Rhinocerotidae > Ceratotherium > Ceratotherium simum. The sequence continues at coordinate 52,068,853 of NC_141906.1, forward strand.
ATCCACTCTAGTCTTCTTTGTCCTGCTCTTGCCCTAGGAAGCTGACTTGATGAATTCCATCAAGGGAATTCTTTGGCCCATTGGATCCTGTTGTGTTCACACGCAAGGCATCAGCAGGGAAAAGATGGGAAGAAGTGTGAAGTTGTGGGTATTTATTCTTCTGCTTCTGTATTTATTGATCTGCTGCAGATTGGCTTTGTTCCTCTACCAAGTGGCACTGATCTTTTGGTGCTCACTTAGAGCTGTATCTATTTGCTCTGAGTTCCGGTAATTGCTTCCTCCTCTTCCCCTTCAAGCCTTTGAGCACAAAAGGCTCTCTGGCTCCCAGCTTTTGCCAGCCCCAGATTCTTTCTCAACCTTGTCTGTTTCTCTTAAAGACAAAACAAAACAAAACAAAAACACTACTCACATCTTAAATATTCGATGATTTTACTTTCCTCAATTATCTTGTTGAGTATATTTTGTTTCACACTGAAATCCTAACACAGGTACAATGTTTATTTTGTTTCAGACTTAAAATATTTGCCGTATTCAGTCGAGATATCTTTACTTTAAGAAATTAACAGGTAGAAAAAAATTAAATATGCCCAGATTTTTAACTGTTTATTTGGATTTCATAAGTCTTGAAATCACAAAAGCACATAACAAAACACATTTATATATCAAAATATTCAAACATTTATTGATAAAATGATAAATGAATACTTATAATTACAGTTTATCAGCTTGAATTTTGGCTAGTATCTCTATCTTTCTAGAAATAAGTTAAAAGAATTTAATTGTGTAGATTCAAATCTCAGCTTCACCATTTGCTTTGTGACTGCTGGGCAAATTACTTTTCCTTATCTTTGAAGTGTGACATACCTTATAAGGTCCTCATGAGAATTATATGCAATATTAAATATACATTGAAGAATGAGATATTTTGACTGCTTAGTAAATAACATCTAGTAGTATACCAATAGTAGTAGTGTTAATTGTAGTGGTGGTAAAAATAGAAGTACTCGCTAAGAAATTTCTATTGGACTATATATGCATATATGCATATGTATACTCTTCATAAATATTATTTTAAGGACTATTATTTCTATCCAGTTGAATGACATAAGTTAATCATTCCATTTTTGTGTGTGTGTGTGTGTGAGGAAGATCAGCCCTGAGCTAACATCCATGCTAATCCTCCTCTTTTTGCTGAGGAAGACCGGCTCTGAGCTAATATCTATTGCTAATCCTCCTCCTTTTTTTTCCCCAAAGCCCCAGTAGATAGTTGTATGTCATAGTTGCACATCCTACTAGTTGCTGTATGTGGGATGTGGCCTCAGCATGGCCAGAGAAGCGGTGCATCAGTGCACCCCCCGGGATCCGAACCCGGGCCGCCAGTAGCGGAGCATGCGCACCTAACCACTAAGCCACGGGGCTGGCTCATCATTCCATTTTTATAAAATACTTTAGGTATCCCTAATATCTTCCTATAAAGAAATAGCACTGTAATCAAGATCTTTGCTTATAATTGTTTTATAATTAAGATTATTGCAAAAATAGAGCCAAAAAACTATAATTGTTAGAATAAATGATACCAACTTTTTAAACATTCTTACACGTACATTCTGATTTCTTTCCAGTTTCATTTACTTGTTTAAACTTTTATGGCTAAAGTATGAAGGATTTCATTTACTGTAGCAACATACATGTCATCATCTTGAAAGTCTTTGCTAATTTTATAGATGAAATAACATGCCTTGTGTTGTCCTAGGTGCTTCAGGGAGACGATTTGAATTAGATGCCGTCCTTGTACCCTAGGAGAGGTATCAGTTTTTAAAGTTTTAGTCCAGATGTTTTTCCATGTACTTGTTAACTAGTTGTATTTTCTCTATTCTGAAATAACCACTGGCATTGTTTGCTTCTATGTACGGCATTCATAGCATTTGAATACTAATGCTCTAGCTTCATATGTCTATATTTGGATGCCTATATTTCATATTGTCATTTCCTGGGCTTTGATGCTGGATCTATCCTCTGCAATACATGCACTCACACCATTGAGGCTTGCTGTGCCTGGAATGCTTCCTTTAGAAGCCTTGCTCACTATATCATTACCACACTGCTATGTAAAGACCAGTGACAGCCTGTTGTTTTATTTCTTGAATTGTGCTGACTCTGTTCTTTTCTTTCTGGGACATTGTGTTTGTAGTTCATGACAAGAGAAGACATGTTTCCTTTTTTACCCTCTCATTTCAAATATATAGTATTTTCCTCTTTGCAGTACAGAACTGTATTTATAACTCCTCCAGTCAAAGAGGAAGTACTGATGTATAACTAAAAGGAAGTTTGGCTTCTTTGATTCCTATTTTAAATATAGGCCCCACATGTATCACAGTGACTTAGTATATTAAAAAATAAAGCAATTTTAGCAACTGTGATGGAAACAAAGCCAAAAGTTGACTAGTTTCCACTACAGAAATATTTATAAAACCAGGAAAGGGTTTCCAAAAAGTCCCTGGATCCACTACACCGGAATGCAGAGTCAGGTAAATCCACAAATGATTTAGAAAGAAAGGAAGTTAAGATTATTGAGGTCAGTTTTTCATAGAGACAGGTATGGACTTGAACATGGGTGCAAATATGTGATATTTCATATAAGTTCTTTACACACAAAGACAGAAGGCAAAGCTTTGTGTTCAGACTCAGGAATCTGGTTGGCTCCAATATTGACTCACAAATCGTTCCTTTATATGGTGTCAGTGCTTCCTTTAGTAGAATGAGAATCTATTGTTATAAGATGAAAATACTTGGAAGGTTTAGGGGTATAATTGAATATAATACTTATTGTGTGCTCATTATATGCTAGCACTGGGCACAGGCTTTTACTTAATGTAATTCATTTACAACAACGCTGTGAGTTACACATATGTTTAACAGATATAATGATGAAGATATAGGGGATTAAATATCAATCTAAAAACAATGAATGTGAAAGTCCATTTGTCCTATTCCAAAATCCACTTTTTTTCTCACTGTGGCCTGTTTCCTATAAAGTAAGACATTTTATAGAAATTTAGGAGATTTTTATAACAAACTATTCCAAAATCTTGTGTTCTTGAGAGCAAGTTTGGTATAAAATGATAAAGAAGATGGTGATGATGATGATGATGATGATAAAAAGCTACAATACTGAATATCTCTGTTGTCATAAGCGCTTTAATGTATACCTTGTATATCTTACCCTCATTATTTTTAGAAGAGCCGTATCACAAAAGCAATATTATGCCCACTTTACAATATGAAGAGACAAGAGTTTAATATCTTATCCATAATCATTCTAGCTAGTAAATGTCTCAGCCAAAATTAAGAAGTATGACGTACTCACTCATGACCATTAATTAATATAATTTTATATAGTAATCTATCTTAAATATATATTACTCAAATGTATCTCAAAGACATATTACATGCCAAAAAGCATGTTGCACATGTCACTTTCACTAGTTTCACCATATTCTAGGGATTAGTAAATTCCTGTCAATATAATGGATTCCTCCCTTATAACTTGGATTCCATCCCAATCTTGTCTCAGCTCTTTCATAGAAAAATCAGGGCTTTAGGTACGATGGCAAGTAAAAATATCAATATATTAAAATGAAGAATCCAGGAGATTTAATCTCACTCTAAAAACACCCACCTCCCAAAATACTATATTCTTGCCACTCCAACGTTCAGCAATTTGGTGTTCTGTTTCTTCAATATTTCCTCTTAATGCTTTTCTATATTAGCTATATTTAATTTTTCTGTGAAATGATTATATTAACTGCCTCCTTTTTTGCATTCTTCAACAAACTCTTTCTATTGTCCCTAAAATCAGGAGTGAAAGCCACATTGAAATACATGTGTGTCTCAGCTAGTGAACCTCAGTTTGATGATTGACTGAGACACATTCTGGTTCTCATTAGAAATCTAGATTGCTGGAAATGTTTCACTCTTATCCACCAGAGGAAAAACAGTTGGAACTTGCTATGCTGCACTGAATTCTAAGGCAGACTAATCAATCCAGTTCTGTCTAAACCTATTTACCCTGTCCAGGAGATCTGCTAATGAGGAATGCCAGTAACTCCTAGTTCTTGACACTGCTCTCCAAAAGTGAGTTAATGAACCAATTTAAAGGGACATGCTTGACATTTGCAAATTAGTTTAACTTGCTTGTTGGTGCAGCTTTGTATTGCATTGAGCTGATAATGGTTGTCATTAAACCATTCCTTCATGTGAGATTTTTATACTTCAGTAAACTTTAAAAGATATCTTAATAATTGAATAAGTTCATGTTATCATCTAGTATTTTTCAAGTTCATGATTACTTATGATACTGAAGTTTAAAATTTTAAAAATTATTCTTTCAATCTTCCCAATAGTATTGTACAATTTTATGATGATGCCTATTCCCAATTGAAAGCACGTATTTTGCACAAAAGCATGTATTGTCAGTAATTACACATAGTTCATTGCTTTCACCAGAAGGTACAGAGGGTGAGTTTGATGGCTAAAATATCTGCCTCATAGGAATAAAAGGGGAGACACATTCTTATGTTTCCAGGCAACAATACATAATAAGTCTGTTCTTAAAAATCTGCTCAGAAACGGAAAATAAACCTACCAAATCAGTTATTTTTAAAAGGTAATATAGTTTTCTTTAATTGTAAAAGAGATAGGTTAATTCAAAAAATAGAAAACATTTACAAAAGTATTCATTAATATATTTACAAATCATATTTTTGTGCCTACTCTATTTTAGGCCCTGAGCTAAGCACTTGGGATATAAATATGGAAGATGAAAGGATATCTTTCCTTATGAGGTTTAAATTAGGATGGAGAAGATGGATCCCCCCAAAACAAACAAATAAATAGAATTTTACAAATTTTCACATATGTGAAATAAACCTTTAACAATTGATAAAATTAATGAGAGATAAGGGAGGGCTATCTAAATTAAAATGGTGTTTCATATTATGAAAAGCATTGATCCAAGGGATCATAGGAGATGGTTGTGGGTCTGCCTAAGGTGGAGAATTGAAACTGAACCCCACATAAAGGTAAGAAAGTAAAAAAGATATGCATTCAGTGAAAGGGTTGACCAGAAAATTCAGTTGCCAACAAGGAAGACAGTATGGAAACATGTCTTCCTAACCTGGTATCTAGGTAGAAAAAAACAAATGAACAAACAAAAATCTCTACCCTGAGATTTTGTAACCATGGATCCACTCTCTTACAGGTTTGAGTTTCTCTCATTTTTACACTGTCTTGATAGTCTAGGCAATTCCAAACTGTTAAATTAATTTAAAATGATTTGGGATTAGAGATCCTCTCTGGAAGAATGTACCCTCAACCATAGAGTTTCCAGAGATATGAATAAGAAATAAGCCAGCTATGAGTCCACAATCTAGAACTAATAGTAAAAAAAAGCACCATGAAACAGGTGACTATTCATGAAGTCAGGAGAAATAACTTGTGAACAAATTAGATCTCCAAGTAATGAACAACTACTAGTTAATAATTAATCATCTTGAATATATGTTTAATATGATTAGAAATAAAATATGTAGTCAAGGAAATGAACACAGGAAAAAGACAGGCAGATTGGAGAAAAAAATCAAGTAGAATTTCTAGGTAATCACTAAAATTTAAAAATCAATTTCTGTATCAAACACTAGATTAACAACCCAGGAATACAACTAATAAATTGAAGCTAAATTTGAAGATATTAATCAGAATAAGCACAGAAAAAGAGAAAATCTCAAAGATAGGCGAGGAGACATAATGAATAGAATTAAAAGATCTACCTTCTAAATTAAATTGAATCTAAATAGAGTTTTAAAATCCTGAATTCAGAAAGAAAAGAGAGAGAGAGAGCATGATCAGAGTGTTTATTTAAAGTGATGGCGGCTAGAAATTTTCTAGAAAGCATGAAAGCGATTGTCAGATTTGGGAAGGACAAGTGAATAAAAGATGAATGAAAAGAATTTCCTAGAGACAAAAGGTGTCACATCACATGGAGCCTTGTAAACCGTGAGAAAATGTATTCTAAGTTGTATGTAATGCCAGGCATTTAGACAAGTAACATGATCTGATCCGTGAACACATATGCATGTGTGCGTGTGTACACACACATAAATCATTCCAGCTGCTTGGTAGAGAATAGATTGTAGGGTGACAACGGTAGAAAGAAAGGAGATCAACTAGGACACTATTAGATCAGTTAAGGTCAAGTTAACTGTAATCTTGACTAGGGTGGTAGCCCTGGAGACAAAGCTAGGTTGTTATGTTAGTTTTTGGTCTGTTTATACTTGCTACTCTGAGAATCCTGCTGTAAATGAATGTTGGAATGTGATTGGATATCACAGGGAAAGTCAAATGATAAATATTTGGAAAGACAAATTAAATAAATAATATGGGGAAAAATACGGTGCAACTTTGAAAATCATATTTAAAAAAAACAGATAAATGCTTCCCCCACGTTTCTACCGGGCTTTCTTTCTAACTCAGATACTTGCTTTGCATCTGTGTTTGCAGTGGATCTTGACATATTCATTACCTGGGTAAGAGGCATGCTGATCTTTTCTGCCTCAGACTTTCCACCTTGATATGAAAAATAAGTAATGAATACAATTATTTACTATCCATCCTTAGTTCGGGGTCGTTACATTTAGACTCTCATTTCTAATAAGGTAAAAAAAAAACATTGTCAAGTGAGCCATAATTCAGAATACCTAAATATGTAATAAAATTCTACTAGAATATAAATAATGTCAACTTTGCCCTTCCATATGACAGACATAATAGGCTTTTCTCTGAAATTCTAAGTTGTCAATATTCTTTGTGAAAATCGTCTGCATTTGTGTTCAAAGATCTTTCTTAAATGTTAGATTTCAAGCTTTTTAAATAAAAAAATTAATGTGTGCAGAACCCAAGTTAAAAAAACTGTGCAAAATTATGATGAGAATGTCTTTGTTCATTTAAAGTGTATATCTACTATCCAAAGTCCTATAATTGTTTTTATTTTGTCAAGTTAGTAAACATTATAGACTCATTGAAATAGTTATGTCTGTAATTGAATGTTAACCAGTTGTATCACTATATGTTGCACAATTTCAACAATATTTTATAATTGTGTAATCATTAGCATCATTGTAATATCCATTTGGGCACATCAATGTTCTAAGCACCTGCAGACACCTGTAAATCCTAGGAAATATCCGTGTTCGGAATAATAATTAAATTCATATAATTAAATTGAAAGTCAGTCTAAGTCCTATATTTTGTCAGGTCACATCATCTCATCTCTCAGCTGATTTTTTTTTTCTCTCAACCACCCTCCTACTTTCTGGAACCTTTGGAAGCAATGAAAACATAAAAACTAAAAACTAAAAAATACATCTATAATATGCCTTTTCATGGTTTCATCAATTCCTTTATGAATATTGTTCCTTCTGAAGATTCTTCTGGTGAACTCTTACTTATCCTCATCAAGGCAGTTCAGACATTTCCTTTGAAAGTGCATTCCCTGATGCTTCCTGCTTGTCTCATCTCCAGATCAAGCATAATCATTTGTGGATTTTGCTCTTTTAGAGGCATTGCAATTTTTTGTTTGTTTGCTTCTCTATTATATGGTGGCTTCATTAAGGGCAGAGAGTTTTCTCAGATTTTAGTTAATTCATGGACACATAATATGAATGAAATATTTATTGAAATAAATTGTTCTACATAGAATATTATTTTAGGGATGATAGCATGTGTCTTTAAAATTATATAGCACATAAATTCCTTCACAGTGGAATTTTCCTAAGGAAGTATTTTTTCAAACGGGTTACTAAAATAAATGGAATATCTTTCATCAAATGGAAAAATATTTTTTTCTATTGCAGAGAAAAGTATAAACAGTCTGAGGAAAGTTATTCACTAATATTTCACAGATTTTGCAAATTTGTGATATTCCATTTTATTTCAATTAGAATTAATTTTTAGAACACAAGTTTCAGTTAATTATCTTGATAGAAATTTTCTATCACTTCTTTTGTGTAAATGACAACTTTTTTTTAACTTCAACTATAGAAATTCAGTCATATTCTACAATCAAGAAAAAGAATAGATTAAAAAACAAAAGTGACACCCTTACCCTTTGAGGTCAGGGATTAGATCCTGGGACAAATCTGGACTGATTTTGTGGGAAACTAACACATGGAAAAGTCACCAGTCTGATTATTGTATCAGTTAGGAATGATTTCAGCTGCAAGTAAAGTGAAATCTAGCTAATAGTAACTTAAATAAGAAGGTGTCACTTTTCCTTCCATGAAGGAAACACATGTAGATTGTTGCTGGTACTCTGATAGCTCTTAGTAATGCCAGGGCTGTGGGAAAACATCTCTGGAATTTCTGGGAGCTTTCCCTAATGGCTGTAAGGTGGCTGCAGTCCTGGGCATCACATCTCCAATCAAACAGGAGGAAGGCATGATTTTTCCATTTTAGTTAAAAAAAATAAAAATAAAGCCTTTCTGACTCTTACAACATACATATCTTATGTCTAGCTGTCCATGAATATATCACATGGTTAATTTCAATTCAACATGCCCTGCGGAAGGAAGACAAGAAGAGCATGTTGGAAATAGTCATTTGGTTAGTCAACCTATGGTGCCTGCCATAACTACCTCCTCTAAGTTCTCATGAACTGACCACTGCTATTGGAAAGAATGATCTACTTTCCCACTCACTCTTTGCCTTAAAGTATTTATTTCATAGTTTCAACAATTATCATATCAATATATTACCACTAAAAAGCAAATTTCAAGTACATAATTCAGTATTATTTATCATAGGCACTCTGAGGTATATTAGATCCTCAGAACTTATTCATCTTATAACTGAAGGCTTGTACACTTTCACCAGCATCTCCCCATCTTCCCCAACACCCAGCCCCTGGTAACTGATTTAACTCTGTTTCTATGAGTTTGGTTTGACCTTTTTTTTTGTTCTAGATTCCATATATAAATGAGATCATACAGTATTTGTCTTTCTCTGTCTGATTAATTTCACTTCATTTAGCATAGTTTCCTCTAGGTTCATCCACATTGTTGCAAATCAAATGACAGGATTTCTTTCTTTCTCATGGCTGAATAATATTCCATTCTATATAAATATATATGTGTATGCAGTATATATATATCTTGCATCTTCATCTTCTTTATCCATTCATCTGTTGATGAATACTTCGATTGTTTCCATATCTTAGTTATTGTGAATCATGCTGAAATGAAGTGCAGTGAAAATGAGAGTGCAGATATCTCTTCGAGATTCTGATTTTGTTTACTTCACATATGTATGCAGAAGTGGTATTGCTGTATCATATGGTAGTTCTATTTTTACTTTTTTTAGAGAGCTCCATAATGTTTTTCATAGTGGCCATACCAATTTACATTTCCACCAACAGTTCCCTTATCTTGACATCCTCACTGACACTTATCTGTTATCTATTGTCTTTTTGAAAAAAGCCATCCTAATATGTGAGAAGTGATATCTTACTGTGGTTTTGGCTTGCGTTTCCCTGATGATTAGTGGTGTAGAGCACCTTTTTGCCATTTGTATGTCTTTTCTGGAAAAATGTCTATTCAGGACATTTGCCCATTTTTTAATAGGATTATTTGATTTTTTGCTATAGAGTTTTATAAGCTTTTTATACATATATCTTGGATATTACCCTCTTATTAGATATATGGTTTGCAAATATTTTCTCCCATTTTATAGATTGATTTTTCATTTTATTGATGGTTTCCTTTGCTGTGCTAAAGCTTTTTAATTTGATGTAGTCCTACATGTTTATCTTTGCTTTTGTTGCCTGTGCTTTTGATATCACATCCAAAAAATTATTGCCAAGATCAATGTCAAGGAGCTTTTTTCTATTTTTCCAGGAGTTTTAAGGTTGTAGGATTATATTTAAGTCTTTAATACATTTTGAGTTAATTTTTGTGAGTGGTGTGATTTTATTCTTTAGCATATGGATATCCAATTTTGCCAACCCCATTTATCAAAGAGACTGTACTTTCCTCATTGTGTTCTTGGCACCTTTGTCAAAGATTAGTTCAAAGTATATGTGTGAGTTTATATTTGGGCTCTGTATTCTCTTCAATTGGTCTATGTGTCTGTTTATATGCCAGTATCATACTGTTTTGAATACTATAGCTTTGTAATATAGCTTTGTAATATAGTTTGAAATTAGAAAGTGTGATACCTCCAGTTTCTTCTTTTTTCTCAAGATTGCTTTAGCTATTCGGGATTCCATATGAATTTTAGGATTTTTGTTTCTATTTCTTTAAAAATACCTTTGTAATTTTGATAGGGATTGCATTGAATCTTTACATTGCTTTGGGTATGATGGACATAATATTAATTCTTTCAATCTATGAACATGAGATATCTTTTCATTTACTTGTGTCTTCCTCAATTTCTTCTATCAAAGTCTTGTAGTTTTTAGTGTACAGGTCTTTTAGCTCCTTGACAAAATTTGTTTCTAAATATTTTTTATTGTTTTTGATGCTATTGTAAATGGGATTGTTTTCTTAATTTTCTTTCCAGTAGTCCATTGTTAGCATATAGGAATGCAACTGTATTTTGTATATTGATTTAGTATCCTGTAACTTTACTGAATTCTTTTATTAGTTTTAATAGTTTCTTGGTGGAGTCTTTAGGGTTTTCTATATATATATAAGATCATATCATGTGTAGGGACAATTTTACTTCTTCTTTTCTGATTCGAATATATTTATTTCTTTTTCTTGCCTAATTGCTCTGGCTAGGACTTCTAGTACTATGCTGGATAGGAGTGGCAAGAGTGGGCACCTTTGTCTTGTTCTTTATCTTAGAGGAAAATCTTTCAGCTTTTTACTGTTGAGTATGATGTTAGGTATTGGCTTTTCATATATGAACTTTATTATAGAGGTACATTCTTTCTATACCCAATTTGTTGAGAGTTTTTGTCATGAAACGATGTTGAATTTTGTCAAATGCTTTTGCTGCATCTATTGAGATGGTTATCCTTCATTCTGTTAAAGTGGTGTATCACATCGATTGATTTGCATATGCTGAAATGCCCTTGCGACCTACAAATAAGTCCAACTTGATCATGGCGTATGATCCTTTTTGAAGTGCGTTTGAATTCTGTTTGCTTGTATTTTGTTGAAGATTTTTGCATCTATATACATCAGGAATATTGGCCTGTAATTTTCTTTTCTCATAGTGTTCTTGTCTGGCTTTGGTGTCAGTGTAATGCTATCCTCATAAAATGAGTTTAGGAGTGTTCCCCTCTCTTCTGTTTTTTGGAAGAGTTTGAGAAGGATTGGTATTAATTCTTCTATAGATATTTGGTAGAATTCACCAGTAAAGCCATCAGGACCTGGACTTTTCTTTGCTGGGAGGTTTTTGATTTCTGATTCAATCCCCTTATTCATTACTGGTCTGTTCAGATTTTCTGTTTCTTCATGATTCATTCTTAGTAGGTTGTATATTTCTAGGAATTTATCCATTTCTTCTAGATTATCCAATTCGTTGGCATATTTTTCATATTAGTCTCTTATGATCTTTATATTTTTGTGATGTCAGTTCCAATTTGTCCTGTTTCATTTCTGATATTATTTATTTGTTTTGTCTCTTGTTTTTTAGTCTAACTAAAAATTTGTCAGTTTCTTTTATCTTTTCAAAAAAACAGTTCTTAATTTTGCTGATCTTTTTTATTGTTTTCCTGGTCTCTATTTTGTGTATTTCCGCTTTGATTTTTGTTATTTCCTTCTTCTTACTAACCATGAGCTTAGTCTGTTCTTGTTTTTCTAGTTCCTTTGGGTGTAAAGTTAGATTGTTCATTTGAAATCTTACTTTTTTTTTAATATAGACATATATCACTATAAACTTCCCTCTTAGGACTGATTTTGCTGTATCCCACAAATTTTAGTATGTTTTGTTTTCATTTTTGTTTTTTTCAAAATATTTTTTGATTTTACTTTTGATTTCTTTTAACTCATTGGTTGTTCAGAAGTGTATTTGATTTCCACATGCTGTGAATTTTCCAGTTTTCCTCCTGTTATTGATTACTAGATTCATACCAGTGTGGTCAGAAAAGATACTTGGTATGATTTCAATATTGTTAAATTTTTTAAGACATTTTGTCAACTCACACATGATCTATCCTGGGAATGTTCCATATGTGCTTAAGATAAATGTGTATTCTGCCGCTGTTGGGTACAATGTTCTGTATATGTGTTTTAGGTCCATTTGGTCTAAAGTATAGTTCGAATCCAATGTTTCCATATTGATTTTCTGTCTGAATAATCTCTCTTTTTTGATAGTGCAGTATTGAAGTCCCTTATATTGTATTGTTGTCTGTTTCTGCCTTCAAATCTGTTAGTATTTGCTTAATATATTCAGGTGCTCTGAATTTAGGTGCATATATATTTACAATTGTTATATCCTCTTGATTGATTGACTTCTTTACCTTTATAGAATGACCTTCTTTGTCTCTCATTACATTCTTTGGCTTAAAGTCTGTTTGTCCAATGTAAATATAGCTACCCCTTGTCTCTTTTGGGTTCCATTTGCATGGAGTATCTTTTACCATCCCATCACTTTCAGTCTGTATGTGTCCTTAAAGCTGAAGGTAGTCTCTTAGAGGCAGCATATGGTTGGGTCTTGTTTTCTTTATACATCCAGCCACTCTGTGCCTTTTGACTGGAGAATTTAATCCATTTACATTTAAAGTAATTATTTATGGGTAAGGATTAATGTCATCTTATTAATTGTTTTCTGGCTATTTTGTAGTTCTTTTGTTCATTTCTTCCTCTCCTGCTGTCTTCATTTGTGAATTGATGATTTTCCATCATGGTATGCTTTAATTCCCTAGTCTTTTTCTTTTGTTTGTATATGTACTGTAGGTTTTTGCTTTGTGGTTATCATGAGACTTACATAAAGAATCTTGTAGTTATAACAGTCTCTTTTAAGCTGATAACAACTTATTTCAATTGTGTACAAAAACTCTATCTTTTTACTATACCCCATGTTTTATGTTTTTGATGTTATAATTTACATTTGTTTACATTGTGTATCCATTAAGAAATTGTTGTAACTATAGCTATTTTTAACACTTTTGTCTTTTAATCTATATACTCGAATTAAGGGATTAACACACCACCACATTACGGTATTACAGTATTCTGAATTTAATTATATCCTAATTTTACCAATGCCTTTTTGTTTTCATGTTACTAATTAGAGTCCTTTCATTTCAACTTGAAGAACTCTTTTCAGTGTTTCCTATAAGGCAGATCTAGTGGTAATGAATTCTATTAGCTTTTGTTTGTATGGGAAAGTCTTTATCTCTCCTCTTTTCTGAAGGACAGCTTTGACAGATACAGTATTCTTTGTTGGAGGTTTTTTTTTTTTCTTTCAGCACTTTGAATATATCATCCTTCTTTCTCCTGTCCTGCAGGGTTTCTTCTAAGAAATTCGCTGACAGCCTTATGGGGCTTTCCTAGTATGTGAAGATTTTTTTTTCCCTTGTTGTTTTTAAATTCTCTCTGTCTTTGATTTTATGAGTTTATTATTATGTGTCTTGGAGAAGTTCTTTGGGGGTTGAATCTTTTTGGGGACCTATGAGTTTCATGAACTTAGATGTCCAAATCTTTCCATAGATTTGGGGAGTTGTCAGCTATTATTTCTTTGAATAAGCTTGCTGCCTCTATCTCCCTCTCTTCTTCTTCTTCAATTTTAATAATATGTAGATTGTTTCATTTAATGGTTTCCCATAATTCACATAGTCTTTCTTCACTCTTTTTTGTTCTTTTTTCTTTGTTCCTCTCTGACTGGATAATTTCAAATGATGATCTTTGCCTTTGCAGATCTTTCTTATGTTTGTACAAGACTGCTTTTAATGCTCTCTATAGCATTTTTCATTTCGTTCATTGTATTCTTCAGTTCCAGGCAACAAAAGCAAAAATAAACAAGTGGGACCACGTCAAACTATAACGCTTTCTCCCAATCTTGCAGAGCTGGGCCAATTTTCTGCATGTACTCACTAGCCATCTGCAAAGGCTCACACTTGCAGCCCTTGGGGATGCACACTGGGAGCTGACCACAGGATGGGGGCATGTGTGGGTGAGATACACAGAGTGTTGGAGGTGCCCATTAGCCTGTTATGGGGATGCACAGGTGAAGCGTCCCTAGTGGCATCATGGACGGGCTTCCTGATGGACTCTGCCAAGCATTTAGTAGAATCCGTGTCCCTTGGATGACCTCTGAGAGCCTGTGCTGCTGTTCTCCCAGCTCCTCTCTGCCCTTAGTTGTGCAGAACACCTCAGTATTCTGGATGGGGTAAGAAAGAAATGGGCCTCTTTGGCAGCATCTCACACAGCTGGGGAAACTGGGTGCTCACTCTCATGCTCTCATTACCCCCATGGGAGAAATCATGAGCCCAGAAGGTCTCTCTTGGCACTGAGGAGTGCTGCCTTGAGGAAAGAGTGATACAGGTAAAGTGAAACTGTTCCTCTTACCCTCTTCAATGTGTCCATCTCAGATTTTTCTTTTTACTTGAATAGTGTGCTGAAACTTCCTTGCTGAACTCCTAGACTTCCCCAAAGGCATCTTGTCTATGGGTTATTGTCAAAATCAGTGTTATTTAGGGGGATAATGTTAGAAAACTCTTATTCCATTGTTTTGCTGACATCATTCTCATCAAGCCTGAATTCAGTGTCTCAAGAAATACATAAATATAGTCAAATTCAATGGTTAAAGTTCTAATTAGTCCATAGCACTGCACTACTCAGTAAAACCCCCACACCAAATTTTTGCTGGTTCATGACTAGCATTGTGCTAAGTAGTGCAAGTATCACACTCATGGTATTGCTATAGGAAATAAAATGTTATAGTATAGAAAATTGTAACCTTTCTTTTTTAGAATTGTCTAACTGCCTTAACAAGTAAAACAAGTGATTTAGGTTCAACTATGTGTGCGTGGTTGAGGGCAAAGAAAGGATATTAAGCTTTGGAATTACTTACTAAGAAATCTTTAAAAAGGATAACTGACACCCTTACCTACAATGAATTTAAGAGAAGCATCCCTCATAGCAATACAGAAGAGTAGATCAACTTTCCAAGGCTGCTTTAGACATATATATCATATCTGTGTGTGTGTTTACACATGCATCTGGTCATCAAAATAAACTTTAGCATAATAATGTTACTGAGATCATATAACTAATATAAATAAGTGTGTCTACATGCTTGCAGTTAACTCTGTGTGTATGACAAGATTTAAAGTGATTTATAATTCTTTTATCAAGTGATCTCCTAGTCTTTGTCATTCTAGCACTGAACACCAGATTAGTCACTTAATAAAGGCACAACTGTTTATTGAACTTATTGGAATTTTAGTTCCCCCCAAATTCTAGAGCAATATTATTAACAAATGATGAACATAACATAATTTACACACGGGCAAACGTACACAGCAGTGTGTATTTTAACAGTTGTAGAGTTCTGTTTTAACAAATGTTTATTTTTAATTATTTATAAATAAAGTGTAAACACTTTTTTTCTTTCCATAATAATTTTATCTGTAGCACCAGGTCTATTGCTCCAATTTTGAAAATTTTTCATTTTACTTTGCATTCCAGTAATCTAGTTAGGACCTTGATTTCAGCTTCTTTTCCATAAATATCTTTGTAGATCAATTCTTTTCACATCACAGATAATTAGCAATTGTATATTAGTGAATATAATCTATAGATATATTAATTTTTGATATATTAATTTTATATATATATAAAATTATATAATATATGACACTATGACCATAGAATATTTCCCTAGTATGTTCTAGTTAGTTATTTGCATGCCTGTCTTCCCCACAAGACTGAGCTAGCCGAGAAAGGGGCTATAGTGGATTAATCTTTGCATCACTAAGGCTTAGCACAATGTCACGTTTGTAATATGCCCTTGATGTGTTTTTTTGTCACTCTGTAAAGGGAAGTACTAACAACTTCAGTTTGAAAATCCATATTGCCTGTAGTTTATGCCAAAATAAGGTACAATTACTAAATAAAAGTCACTTTTTCACAAAGCATTTGGTAATGACTCTGTTTCCAGCTACCTTTTACTCCACTTTGAACACATGCTGCTGTAGATTAGATAGATAGATAAGTAGAGAGATAGAGAGAGAAAGAGAGATAGATAGATAGATAGATAGATAGATAGATAGATAGATATGGATATCAAAGACGAATATACTAACATTTCTGAGGTTGGAACAAGAATGCTTCTTGTCTTGGTTTTTGGTTCACTTTTCTATAAATCCAGCAAGTTAGGATTATTATTTCAAATACTTCCTATTTGAATCATTATATATGAATCCCTATTTATTTTATAAACTTTTCTAAAATAAAAATTTTTTGTAGTTACTTTGGAAAATCTAGAAAATCATAACAAATAAAAAATAAATGTGAATGTAAAAAATAAATGTAAATGTCTTTTAGTACTTTTTTCAGTCTTCCAGGTAGGCATATAATATGTTCTCAGATTTTCACTGTGGAGTCACGTTATTTTAAATATAGTTTATTTTCTATAGCTAACATAATCTTGTTCTTGCACCTCTACCCCTACTAAGGAGAGAGGTTTGGGGGAAATTAACACCTGCCAATTAAGTTATTTCATTTCCTTCAGCTTTTAAAAATCTCTATTTTAAAACGATGATTATTGGGTAAATTATGATTTTCTTAGAGTTTTTCTCCTCATCCCACTCTTTCCATCAACCACGAGGTATCTGGGTGTAGCAGAAAGCTTTTGGCATGCCAAGGAGAAGGAAACAATGCCTCCTATTTGCATGTGTGCCCTTCTTTTGATGCCTACCAAGGTAGGGAACCATTAATTTCGAGTGGGAGATTCAGTAAAGAAAGGCCAAGTTACTAAATCTGAAAGATTTAAATAAGCAGAGAATGGAGTAGAGATGTGAATTCGAGGTAAAGAAAAAAGATACAAAGAGTTGAGGATGACTTTGTATTGTGGTCTAGTAGAGAACTAGAATTTAGGAAATGGCAGTGGTCAGCCTGAAGGATATACTGTAGTAGGAAGCTGTGCACAAACAGTGGGGGTTCATGGTGATCTAAGATACATATGAAAAGCAGAGAAAACAGGGTACCAGAGTCTTCATATTTTTCCGTTTAATTTTAATATGATCACCATTCCTTCTTACTTTCTATTATTACTGTCTGAGAGGAGCAGATATGGCAAAATCTTGTCATTATAAAAAGGAGGGAGGAGCTTATTGTTCTATTTCAGTTCTGCTCTCCTGAATCTGTGTAGCACATACAACTTTTTCCTACACCCGATCTATCTGCTCCTACTACTCAAGATCCTTGTTCCCTCATTTCCAACTCACCTATTATGCTGAGTTGCTAGGGAAGTAAACCTACAGAAATAGAAATACTGGGAGTGAGGTAAGGCCAACCTCAACAATATTTTGAACTAGACAAACTATAGTGCAGCTGTTCACCTGGGAGTGATTTCCAAGACAGATGAAGAGAATTCAAGTGACATATTAGTCTACCTCATGAGTGCAGTGACAGATTTAAGGTTTAAATTGTTATTTAAATTGATCTAATCCTCTGGGAAATACTTTAAACTTGATAGGCTATCAATGCTCTCGAAGTCCCTGAAATTTTAGGTCAAATAGATATTATCAAACATAATAAGAAAATAAGCCTAATATTTGCAAATCTTTGCTACAAGGACACTTTATTTGTTCCTGGATCTAAATAAAGCAATTCGTAAAAATAAGTTATTTCACGGTACATCTCGATTCATATGTTCAAGCAAACAAAATGATAAACCCTTTTAGAATAAAATACAAAAAACCTCTTACTATCTGTGGTATACCAAAAGATTTAAGCTAAATTCTCTAAAATAAAAATGTGATACTTCTCTTGGACTGTTTAAAAAATAAATGACATTATCAAAACTTGCAAATCTTAAAAAGCTATATTTTAATAATCTTCTAGAACCTGTATTAAGGTTGGTTGTGCTGTTTTCTGAATTTTGAATACATCAAAGACATCTCTTTCAATAACAATTTTAAATTTTAGAGTAATTTATGTATTGCCGCTTTGGGAAGACATGATAACTGTCTTTAAATAGTTAAAAGGCTATCGTTTGAGACAGCCAGGTAATCAGCTCTCTTTCATTGGAAACATTTAAAGGAGAAGCTATGTAAAAACTCTGGGTACTATAAGCAGAACACTTAGGCAAGTGATTGAACTTGTTGAAATTTATATTTTATTCTATTTTATGCACTCAATTAAGGAATGCATTGCATTTTTTAGCGATAAAGTAATATTACTATTTGTGTTTCTGGACATTGAGCAGAAGAGCTAGAGATGGCTCAGTTAGGCATTTAAAAAATGTTTTAAGAAGTGTAAAAAAAAGAAAATTTAATGTAGCTTTATATAGGAAAAATAGTGCCTTCTAGGTTTAGTTCTACTTATACTATCTTCCATTACTCAAATACCCTTCCCTGTCATTCTTCACAACGACCAACATGTTACAGTTAAGCTGAGAAACTGCTATCCTTAGAGATAGATATTGCTTATCCAAGTTATATGGCTTAAATAATTCCTTTCCACTACAAGTGGATTACATGTGACCAGGGAGGACCAGCACATTAAAATAGAGCTATGCTTATATGATTCAATGTCCAAGAATTACTTGGAAGAATTAATAGTTTACTCTGAAGGAATGATGGTGAGTAGATTATATCATTATGTGGTTCTCTGTCTTTGAAAATGTATACTCACTGCAAACTAATGAAAATAAAGCTCCATACTATTATGTCAGAAACTTATTATTCTTTTAAGAACTATTTTAATGCCAATAACTCACATCTCTTCAACAGCTAAAGTGAAGTATAATAATAATATAAAGTATAAATGTGAAGAAGAAAGAGGAGGAGAAGGAGAAGAAGGAGGAGGGAGGAGACAAAAGAAGAGAGGGAAAAAAAGAAGGAGGAGGAGGGGAGGGGGAGGGAGGAGGAGGGGGAGGAGGAAGACAAAGGGGAGGAGAACGAGGAGGAGGAGGAAGAAGAGGAAGAGGAAGTGGAGAATTGTTCCCATACTCTCTTCTCATTTAATTCTTCATTCTCCGTGGCCTTGATCTTCCTATTCATTTTAGTATGTTCAGTGTGTTTTGTCAGCACTATGCTGCAGATGTCTATGCTTACATGGTAAAATGAACAGGAAAAATCTGTTTTCTTTGTATTTTTCCTTGCTGACATTCCAAGCATAAGCAAAAATGTACGTAGGCAAATGAGCCAAATGATTATGGGTAATTAGCTGGTGGAATATATGAAAGCAAATTGTTTGCTATATATAAGCAGTTTTTTCTTTCTTTTTTTACAAAATTATATTATCATTAAAGCATATCTGGAGCCAGCCAATTAGGATACTTACTGAAATTTAGCCAATTAGAAGTCAACTCTGAGCATTTCTGCAAAACTTTTCTAGAACGTTCAAATGGTTTTGTGGTTTTGAAAATGATGTAATTTCATCATGATGTTCATCTATTGATATTAAAAGAATGTAATAACTTAATGTCTTATAAATGATAGCCTTTAGATTAGACCTTTATCACAGTATTTGGTATCATTTTTTACTCTACAATGAAGTAATTGATCTCGTTGTTATTGTGTGTCAATTTCAAGATACATAATTTGCTTGAATCTCATTTATCACACTTTATAATTACCATGGATGATGACTACAGCTTTAATGTAGTTCTGTTTTGATTAGTGTAGTGTCATTGCCAAGTTTCCTTATCTATAGTAGATAGAAGAATTGTGTCTCTACGCCTGTCAAGTCACACTTTACATGAAAGCTAAACTCACTTCAAAGGGCCTATTAAAAACAAGTTTCATTAAGTCACACTTGCTTAAATAAAATATGCTTTATTTTGAAAAATTACATATACAATAATAAGAATCCTTAACTGGGTTGTTTAAGGAGCTGACACATTTAGGTCAGAATTTCACTAGTTTACAAACACAAAGTTAGGAAAAACGAACTAAGTGTATATCACTTATCCTTATCTATAATCTCCAGAGCAGAGAAACACCTGTACTGAGATTTGGAGTTCTGTATTTTGTTCCCAGAGCCTTATTGGAGGCATCACGAAAGAGTGGCATTTCCACAGTCAGATCTAGATTGTATTCCTAGTTCTGCCACTCACTACCATTTTTTCTTAGAAAACTTACTCATTTTCTGATTCTCAATTCCTCATCTATATGATGGACATAATGGCATCAAGTTCTTAGAGTTACTGTGAGGTGATAATATGCATGAAAGCACGTAACATATTGTCGGACCTAATAGAGATTCAGTATCTATTAAGTCTCTTCCCTCCTCTACAATTGTATCAAGCTATTTCTTTGCCATTATTTATGATCCATTAGTATTTTGTGTCTTTATTTTATATTGAAGCTATTTAAATTTTCACAAAATTTCTACTAATTAGGATGAACTAGGAGTAGATTATTTGACTAGGGAAGAAATAGCCCCCTTTTTATTTTTATTCTGTTGATATGCATGGTATACATACACATACTGCACATTGTAACATTCTCATCATCTCAGGAGGCAGATTACATTATTGGGAGATAAGATGGTAGACATTGCTATTTATCTACTTAATACCCTTTTCCTCTTCTTCTTCACTGACAAACATTTATTCATTTGGAGAGGCTCCAATATGCTCAACTAAAAATATTTGGTTTTCCTAACCTTCTTATTTTGGAACTTTTGTAATATTCTTGTCTTATCCTATACATTCAGTCTTCTCCAAATCATGGCCATTCTGCTTCAGTTATCTGGAACTTTTTTTCTTTAAATGTGCTTTCTGTACCTAGTCATGCCTTTCTTTGAATCACTAAAATCCTTTTCTTTTAATCTGCCTGAACCAACTTTATCTCTTGATATGTATTTCCCAAATGTTCAAGGACATTTCTCAACAAAGGGAAATGTTACATGTCAATCATTGTAACAGATCTATTTTTAAATTTTACATGGTCATGAATGAATTGATGGAAAACTACATTTTGAAATGAATATGTTTTCTCTTAGCTTTCATAAAACTGTGATTCATGGTTACGAATGGTATAGCTTTTTTTCTATAGGCATCTTGGCTTAGCATCTAATATTTTCTCACATGCATGATTATAGTTTCCTTGTGGAGATATATCACTAATTACTTTTAAAGTATAGAAGCATTTCTAATCACTGTTTTGATGATATCACCCTTTCTTTAGAATTGTTTAATGACCGTCTGTTAATAAAAATAAACTGGATATTTTTCAATACTCCTGAACTAATTGTCCTTCATATTTAAAACTAAAACCTCCATTTCCTGGATACTTATTGAGTTCTTGGCACCTTATTTAATGTATTTGATCCTCACATAATTCCAGGGAAAATTGCTATTATTATCCTTGTTTTAAAGCTGAAGATACAGAGGTTTGCACAATTTAGGAAACATGCCTTGTAAATAACAGAGACTGAATACAAGTGCTTGTCCTTGTAACTCTAAAGATAATCATTCCTCTACTTTTTGCTAAAATTTTTGTGTATATATGATCAGAAAGTTGAAGCCTCACATGATTGGGTAAACACTAGGACTCTCCAAAACAATTCAAAGTTATCAGAAACTTTCCATGGGTAGCCTCACCAAAGAACTCTGTAGGTAACACAATAAAAAACAAAAGAGTTTACATTTCTTTTTTTAAGTCCACTTTCACTACGGAAAGAGGTATTACATCATTTGTAAGTTGGGATGGATCAGGTAGGGAAGAAGTGGACTCCTTTTCTAGCTGCTGGAGGTCTATTTTATGTAGGAAGTAATAAGACTCCATTTCCAAAAAGGTCACAAGGTACTTTCTCAGTCAACGGAACTGAAAGGTACAGCTCCTACAAACTTGTCATAGACTATCTCTCCTCTGCTATAGAGATCCTTCTTATATTAAGTATTTAATTTCTATATTTAACTACTTATAGTAATCACTGATAAAACACTGGCTTGGTGAAAGTTCTCCAACTTCTGCTTGTTTCATTAAAGATCATAATAGATTCAGTAACTTTGATAATTTGGTATATAATTTTTTATAGGATACTATTATCTTAGCATAATTATTCTGTACTTGGTGTTCTATCTAAGATATCCTATGCTTTCTTATAACACACACTATTAGGTGTGTCTTATAACACATACCTGCTGATTTGTATACACAGTTAAACACAGCTCTGTGTCCAAATGTGTAAACTAATTCTTTAACTACTGAACATGATAAAAGTAATAGGACCTAAAATGTGTTTCTATAATTTATTTAGCAAGTAGAGTGAACATATTATAAAATTTGGAGAGATTATTTTATTAAAACTAGGATATTTCTGAGTAAAAAGTATTTGGATAAATCCACTGCATTTCTGTTTATCACTTTATTTATTCAATGAAGAATTTATAGTCTAAGTTTTCAAATGTAACTTCTTGCTTAATGTTTATCAAGAATGATATTTTGCAGTAATGGGATTTACTCAAACTATATTTTTAAGACATTAGATTAATGACATCTATAAAAATCATACTGTCTTAGTTTGCTCCTGCCGCCATCACAAAATACTCTTCTCAGGGTTCTGGAGGGTAGGAAGTTCAAGATCAAGGTGTTGGCTGATTCACTTCCTTGTGAGAACTCTCTTCCTGGCTTGCAGATGGTCACCTTCTCACTGTGTTCTCACATGGGCTTTCTTTGGTGTGGGCTTTTCTCTCTCTCTCTTTTCCTCTTCTTATAACACCATTAATCCTTTCATAAGGGCCTCATTTCATGACCTAATCTAGTCCCAATTATCTCCCAAAGTCTCCATCTTTAGGTATCATCACAATGGAGGTTAGGCCTTCAACATAAGAATTTTGGGGAGATGCAAACACTTGTTCCATAACATATACAGTCAAATAGTTAATAAATTACATTTAACATACTATATCTTGTAGTAACTGCTTTTCTTCTAGCTACTTTTGGCCCAGTTTTTCTTACATTAGTTAAAAATTCATTTATTTTACTTTTCAAAAATTTACTTTCTAAAAACATGAATCTTCAAACAAGCATAAGAAATATAAATAACATGATTCATTAAAATAAAAGTGACATTATATTAAAAGTATACAATTTGTACAAATTATAGCTACATGTGCAATGTATGGCTATATACTATATTGTAAAAGCAGCTATTAGGAAGTAAATAACTTCTCTGTTCTTTAATCCATAAGAAAATAGAATTTAGCTGTTCTACCAGAAAGTGCCTAAAACAGGAGAAAGTTGTTTGGAATGGAATAAGTAAACAGGTGGCTAAGCAATGCATTTTGACTGAGCATAGTGGATTCACACCGAGGCTAACAACGCCTTTTATTGATCATCTTCCACCATCTGTTCTGAAGATTTATTCATACAAAGAAGAAAGCAGGTGAGAAGAAAGAATGCAAATAAGTGGCAATACTTAAATTCTGAATCATGCTGTGATTTTGCAAAGTGGATCAATGCTACTGTTGCTTTTCAAACCATTACAATGTTTGAACCAGGAAAGCTGATGGTTAACTTCCATTGTTGGTACATTTGCTGATATGGACGGGAAGGTGCTTCCAAAAATGTCAGACTCTTAAAGTTAAAAGGTTGGTGGAAACATTCCTAATATAATTTAACTTTGGTATAGGGCTAACATTTTCAGTCTGGTAAAAAGAAAAGAATTATCTACATGGACAGGGGCATCTCAGTTAATAGGAGTGAACAGGCAAAGTGATACTATAAATAGAAGAGAAAAATTATGAAAGCTTTCAAGGTTAAAAACAGAGTTGCCACATTAACAGGTACTTATCGAGCAGAGCCCTTGATAGGTAGTAATCAGTGAAAGGTGAAAATGTAGTAGGTCAAGGTAAGACTAAATTTGGAAGACAAAAGGAAAAGAGACTTAGTGAAATCAAAGAAAAATAGAGCACCTATGTGTAAGGAATTAAAGAAAAGGACTGAAGATGGGGGGATGTGGAAATTGAGATGAGTAAAGAGATAACTTACTTATGCAGAACTAGGAGCAGGAATAGCAAGGGATTTCAAGAGGTGCCAAATAGATAGAAGTCCAAAAAGAAAAAAAGATGATCATTATTAGGATAAGAGGCACTGACTCTAGAGTGACAGTTTAAAAGAGAGATGTTGACATTGAATTCTGGAATGGTGGACTGTGGACCTCAGTCAACTCGTTTTCCCAATAAAGCAGTGAAAATATGGGGGAAATCAACCATTTCAGAATTCTGGCAATTAGTCAAAGCCACAGAACTAACTGAAAACTCTATCTAAGAGAAACTACAGAACCTCAGTAAGATAGTGGGGTCTTGTGATATTTCATACTGGGGCCATTCCCATCCCACGTCCCTCCCCAGCTCATTGGCACAGTAACCAAAAGCCAGCAGCATTGCAGATGATGAAGAGATCTAACCACATTTACAGGTCTGTGAAAAGCCCTACCCACAGAGCATAGTCAATATTTTTCCAAACTTGCATCTCCCTGAGAAATCTGTAATCTCAAAGAGTGCTGGCTATTTATTTGACTCACTTCAGCTGTGCTAGGAGAAGCCTACTCCAAGAGCATTACTACCAAAAAATAGCATACTGCTGGCAACATCTCCACTGCCTAAGGCTGAGACCTGGCCAAGACCCAGGCTCCAACTCCCTCCAGCAAGCTTGAAACAGCCTGGCACAGCATATCTACCTTAAGAAGCCAGCTCATCAGTGATGACAAGCCAGGAGCAATAGCCAGTGATGGTCTGTCCCCCTGAAACTCCAGGCGTGCCATGGCAGAGCCCAGTGGAGCAATTCTTACAGCCTGAGACCCTGGAGAATGCCCACCCCAGCAGGGAGGAAATCCTCTTCTGGGGACAGCCAACCATCTTGGGAGCATTACAGATCATTGCTGGCTTGCTTCATGTCAGCTGTGGAGGTATCCTGATTACTGCCCCAAACTTGGTGGAGTTTCCCACAACTTTCTGGTACCCACTGACCAGAGGAGTGCTGTTGTTCATTGCAGGAGTAGCCACTCTGATCACCATGGCAAATAGTACAATTCCTGGGATGAAGGTCAGCACAGGGCTGAGCCTGATCAGCTCCCTCTGTGCTGGCCTTGGGGTATGCACCTTTGTGGTGGAGCTGGCTGCCAACAGCAGGTATGCCTAGTTGCCTGAAAGAGTCTCTCGGTGCTACTGCTGCTTTTCTCTGTCCTGGAGCTAGGCATCACTTCCTTGTCCACCTTCCTAGGCTTCCATGCCACCTTCTGCTATACTCGGCTGTACCTGAACCCAGCTGAGAATGTGCCCATGGCTATAGCAGCCCCTCCGGAAAGTCCACCACAGTAGGTACAACAGCCCCCAGTGATTGCCTGAGCCCAAAGCACCTGCTGTTCCTGGGAGCTGAGCTCAACATGGCCTCCAAGGACTGTTCTCAAGCATCTGGTCTTTCCAAGCTCTGCTGTCTCCCTCATCCCATCTCTGGGGGATTGGGCCTCCATTTGTCACATGCAGCTCCATAGATCACTACCCCCTTACACGCACACATACACACACACACACCAGCATGGAGACAGGGGCCTGCTTTGGGTGTCTGGGAAACATCCTTCAATTTTGCTTCTTTACTCTCAATAAAAAGTAGACATTTGGTTGGAGTAAAAAAAAAATTGATTTCAGTTTGTGCAAACCAATGCCTGTCAAGGAATTTAAAAGGCATCCCAGAGAAGTAGACTACCATAGGGGAATTTGAAAAGCCCCAACACATTCCTGTGTTTGTAAAAGGCTACATGCATGTTCAAAGCTATGTGTATGCCCTGGAAATATCTTGGAAAAGAGAGGGCACCAGTCACTAACCTCTGGCTGATGTTAGAGGTCCTGAGCAAGCAAGAGGTAAAAACAAAGACTGTCTTTTAAACTGATGTCCCTGGCAAAGAATGGAAGACATACACACAAGGCATTTAAGGAAATCTTCTGACTAATCATTTGCTAACAATTAAATTATTACTGACTAAAATGGGGATCCTATAAAGTTAATTTTAAAAATAAAAACAAGGGCCAGCTTGGTGGTGTAGTGGTTAAGTTTGCACAGTCTGCTTCAGCAGCCTGGAGTTCGCGGGTTCATGTCCCAAGCACAGACCTATGCACCGATCATCAAGCCATGCTGTGGCGGCATCCCACATACAAAATAGAGGAGGATGGGCACAGATGTTAGCTCAAGGCTAAATCTTCCTCAGTAAGAAGAGGAAAATTGGTAATGGATGTTAGCTCAAGGCCAATCTTCCTCAAAAAAATAAAATAACATAAAATAAAAATAAAAACAAGAATGCTAAAAAAAGAAGATAGCAGAGTAGCAGAGAACTCAATGGTTACACACTACAGGAAACAGAAGCCACAGAATTATTCCAGGAAAATACTAAAAAATAATCAATATGAATAAAAACAACAACCACAATGACCAAAAAAAAAAACCCAACATCAACAACCCCAGAACACCACCAGAACAAAGCTTGGAAGGAGGGGATGGAAGGACCTGATACCAAAGTTGGTACAATATATTATCTAAAATGTCTGGTTTTCAACAACAACAAAAAAATATGAAACATAGAAAGAGGAAATTTTTTCACATGTATGTGGAAAAAAGTACAGCCAATAGAAAATGTACCTGAGGAAGCACAGATTTTGGATTTAGTAAACAAAAGACTTTAAGTCAGCCTCCCTGACGCTTAGCCCTTCCTGCTTGACTCCTCCTAGCAGGCCCTTAATCAAAGGTTGATGAGCTGAACTGAATGATAAACAACATTTTATTTTACAGCTTTTTTGTGGTATAATCGATATATAAAAAACTACACGTATTTAACGTGTACAATTTGATGAGTTTGGTCATACGCATATACCCGTGATGCCATCACCACAATCAAAGTAATAAATATTCATCATCTTCAATAGTTTCCTGATACATAGAAAAAATTTTTAAATGAATATGCTCCACTCTAAGAAAACCCAAAGAACATTGAGATTTATGAAACAGATACATAAGATGGTGGTGGTGATTTGGATGTGAGGGAAGTTAAAATTACACTGCAAATTATTTCTTACTTTACATTGTAAAAATGTCTTTAAAGAGAAAGATTCTTTATTGAGCAAAAAATAAGATTCACCTTTGGAAAATTCATCTTTGCATCCCTTTTTGGGGACATATTAGTTTCATGAACTAAGAAATATAGATACTTCTTTTTCTATTAAAGCCATTTAACAAAAGAAATATGTATTTGACACAAAAGAAGGCAAGAATGAAGGAACAGAGAAAAAAAGACATAAAACATATAGAAAGAAATAGCAAATGAAGATTAAAATCCTACATTATGAGTAATTACGTTAAATGTAAATGGGTTAAATACCCCAATCAAAAAGCAGAAATTGACAGAATGGATGAAAAAACAGAGTCCAACTGTATGCTATTTACAAGAGACACAGTTTAGTTTCAAAGACACAAGCAAGTTGACAATAAAATGATGGAAAAAGATACACTATATAGATATAATTAAAAGAGAGTTAGAGTGGCTATACTTATATCAGACTAACTAGAATATAACAGACTTTTGCTGGAGACAAAAGGGGACATTTGATAATGAAAATAGTGTCAATCCCTCAGGAAGATATGATGATTACAAACTTTTGCATCTAACAGAGCCCCAACATACATGAAGCAAAAAGCAGAACTGAGGGGAGAAATAGACAATTTAACAGTAATAGTCAGAGACTTTACACCTCACTTTTAATAATCTATAGAACATCTAGATAAAAGATAACTAAGAAAGTAGAAGACTTGAGCAATGCTATAAACTAACTAGACTAGACAGGCATCTATAGAATACTCCACCAAACAACAGAAAAATGCATATTTTTCTCAGGTGCATATGGAACATTTTCCTGGATGGACCATAAAGTAAGCCATAAAACAATCCTCAATAAACTTAAAATGATTGGAAGCATACAAAGTATGATTTCAAACACAATGCAATTAACATAGGAATCAATAAGAGAAAATAATTTAAGAAAGTGACAAATATTTAGAAAATAAACAACACACTCCTAAAGAACCTATAGGCCAAAGGAAAAAAAATCATAATGGAAATTAGAAAATACTTTGAAGTAAATGTAAAGAAAAACACAACATATGAAAACTTATAACAATTGTAGCAGTCTTCAGAGGGAAATTTATAGGTATAATTGCCTATATTAAAAAAGAGGAAAGATAAATTAATAAACTCACCTTCTGCCTTAATAGACTAGAGAAAGAACAAATTAAATGCAAAGTAAGCAGAAGGAAAGAAATAATAAATATTAAAGATAAAAAAATGAAATAGGGAATATGAAAACAACACAGTGTAACAAAAAGTTGGTTTTTTGAAAAGATCATCAAAATGGTGAAACTTTTAGCTAGAATGACCAAAATGAAAATAGAGAAGACTCACTTTAGTAAAATGATGAATGTAAGAAAAGGCATCATTTCTGACCTTACAGAAATAAAAAGATAATAAGAGAATACTATTAACAATTATATACCAATGAATTAGATAACTTAGAGGAAGGAATTGACTGCTAAATGATATGTGGTTTCTTTCTGAAGCAGTGAAAATTCTCTAAAATTACTTTTTGTTGCAAAACTCTGAGAATATACTAAAAATGGCTGAACTATACATTTTAAATGGGTTAATATTATGGTATGTGAAATATACCTCAATGGTGATTTAAAAAACAATTTATA
This sequence comes from Ceratotherium simum simum, assembly GCF_057802395.1. Classification (NCBI taxonomy): domain Eukaryota; kingdom Metazoa; phylum Chordata; class Mammalia; order Perissodactyla; family Rhinocerotidae; genus Ceratotherium; species Ceratotherium simum. The sequence goes on from NC_141906.1 coordinate 52,097,774, forward strand.
ATCTTATACTTGAGAAATGTACCCCCAAAAAAGGTCAAAAAGATTCTTTTTGGTATTTAGAAGCTTCTCAAACCAGAATGGAACACCAGACTTCATTGTGATTTTCAAACAGGAATACTCATAGCTGTGACACTGGGAATGAATTTTCTTGTGAATGCTATTATAATTCATATAAACACAAATTTCTTATTTAATATTTACTATAATATAGGTTATAAAATATTTGATTTATATTTGAAGAAATAGGTATATAGCAATGTGTATATATATATATATATCTATATACACATACATATACATATATGTTTATATGAGGATATATATAATATACCAAATATACATATATATGTGTGTGTATATATGTATGTAGTATAATATATAAATAGCAATTGTCAGGATGTTTCGTAGCTCTTAAGAGATAAAACACAAAGTTATATAAACAATATTTTAAATTTTTATGAATTATGCTTTTTTGTGTGTGTGTGTGAGGAAGATTAGCCCTGAGCTAACATCTGTCACCAATCTTCCTCTTTTTTTGCTGAGGAAGACTGGCCCTGGGCTAACATCCATACCCATCTTCCTCCACTTTATATGGGACACTGCCACAGCATGGTTTGACAAGTGGTGCGTCAGTGTGCACCCAGGATCCGAACCCCAGGCCACTGCAGAAGAGCACGCACACTTAACTGCTATACCACCGGGCCAGCCCCCCAATTATGCTATTTTTTGCAGTGATGAAAACCATGTCCTCTTGACATCCAGTATAATTTATATATTTATTCACCAGAACCCTATTGACCTCATATTAGAGTCCATATGCTCCTCAATACTTACTGATTTTAGAAGAAAGTTAATTTTAAATGTTAAATTTTAAAATGTTAAGAAAACATTGTGTTACAACATATATGTATGTATATATGTTGAAATGGCTGACATGCTCATAATTTTTGTAAGCACTGAACTCTACTTGTCTCTATTTATAAAATGTCCTGAATAGATAGCAGTGCAATATAAAAAACAACTTAGAATCATAACGCATGATTTGAAATAGTGGATCACTGTACAAATATTAATTAGTATTACAAATTTGAAACACATTTATCTTCAAAGCAATTTAATGCAAATGATTAAATAACAGCATAATTATATCTACCTTGTGACCTACCAAAGATAGGAAATAACACATGAGATTAAAACTGGAGGAAAGAAATAGAAAATCTTGACCCAAACTACCATCGCTGTAGTTCAATTGCATGCCGCTAAATGCCAGCTGTACCTTCTACTTTCTTTACTCAAAAAACTTCAGTGCTGTACTCCCTCCTGTAATCTATGTTCAAAGTGCTTGAGAAGTACTTATCAGTACTAATGATTACTGCTCTGGGGTGGGGCACATCTCCTTAGTGATCGTAGCAGAATTTCTATACTTCAAGTTTGAAAAAGACAACAAGGTGACTATGCATATTTATGTTAAGGGCATCAAGATAATTTCTTCTCTGAAGGTTACACTCACCCTCTGGTAACACCATACTTTCTAAAGCAGCATATTTATGTATACTTATAAATGGCTTAAAATATCCCTCCTGCTAAACAGCCTTCACCTATTTGTTGCCCCTCAGAAGTTTCTCCTGGGTCAATGCCTGTGTCAACACAGATAAAGTCCCCTTTGCCCATGTACCTTATACATGGAAATCACAAACATCTAAATCACAACATCTAAAATAATTTAAAGCTAAATGACAGTTGGTCTTGAATTGGGGGGGAAGGGATAAGGAGAACAAACTGAGCCTAGGAAATTTGTGATATAAATTGTTTGTCTTTGAAGTGCGAGAACTTCTTTCACACAGGACTTCTCTCACTGTCTGTCCTACCTGCAATAATTTAATGCTTCTATCCTGCATTGTACATGAACTGATCTCCATAGACCTAGCCTACCTTAACAGTCCCATATTCCAGACTTACCTCTTTTAACTTCTAAACCCTTCCATCAAAAACATTCTCTTATCACACTTTGTATAAGGAAACTAATCGGATTAAAATCATTCACATATAAATCAATTTGTCTTACTTTGCCAGTTGAGGGTACAAAAAAGTTCACATTTCTTTAAACAAACAGTTTAGGACTAATTCCAAACTCCCTGCAAAAGTGTCCTTCTCTATTCTGAAAATAATTTAAGAATTATTCTGTGAATTGTTCACATTTTCATGGTACTATCACAATCCTCATTGCAGCTGACTCACAATAAAATTTTTAAACTCAGACTCACTACTTAGGGTTTGGAAAATAGCTCAACTACCTTGAGAGCAGGATGCTTTGAAATACGTTTCAGTGTTGTGCCTTTGGGCCAGAGATTCCTTGCTGTCCACTGAGAATAGATGAACTGTTGGCCACACGTCTTGCTGTCAGAATTAGTAGCATCACTCCTGAGGCTTGGTCACCTTCATTGTATTGTTCATAGGCCTTTGCTCAGAGAAAACTGAGGAAATAATTTTGACTGCCTACTTCTGTGATCATACTTGACTGAGGCAAGTATCTTGGTGTGGAAAAGAAAGATGTAATGCTCAACAATGGTTGCTAATAGATCTATCTGTAAGCCCATAGATAGGTTAATAATATTTCAGATATGATTTGACTTTCCCATGCCCATCCAGTAATCCTGAAGAATACCCACTTTAAAGAATAGTGCTGGAGTTTGATTCAGGAGATGATTCTAACCATAACCGTTACAGAATGAAAGAAGTACATGAATTTATGAGCAATCAAGTTGTTACTTTTAGACAAAAGCAAAATAAAACACAGCAACCAGAACACCGCCTTAACAAGGCTTTGTCTCTCTGAATGAATTATGAGATAAAAATAAATGAATAAGTAAATAAATCACTCAGTAAATTTCAAAGTGTTAGGAGAAAAAGGTAGTCTCTATTCTTTGTATGTTTTTCTAACACAAGAGACATTCAATAACATCTGTTAGAGTTTCACAAACAGCAAGAGTTGGCTGTTTGTGAAGTTTTACTTAAATGAAACAAAAAGAATTTGAGACTTTAGTTTCTGGGTTATTGATGTTTAAAGTTTATGGAAATAAAGAAAGAAATTCTAGGTCGATTTTTCACTGATGTTGTATATTAAAAATGTCCTACCTTTACACTTATTATATACAGTCTTTCAAATAATTAAGAAAAATATTTTCCTTTTGGTAAAATGAAATGGTAAATTTAAAATCCACAGTAGTGTTAGTAGTAGTCAGCATTGCCATCTTAGCTTACTAAATAGGAAATTCAAAATTGTGCCATTTTTGTTCAAAAGGGTTTTATCTTTGATAGATTTCTATAACTATGAGGAAGATTTACTGAAAAACTGAAATTTCGTAGTATTTTAAATGTTAAAATTTTATCCAAAGCTACCACATTTTTCTGGGAAACGATGTAACTTAAATTATAGAGGAAAACTATACTTTAGGTCTTTAAGATAAGCAGCATGTATCACAGTAGAAAAAGTTCAATTTAAGTGTCAGACAAATGATTTAAAATCCAAGCTATGGCATTTATTATCTCTGGACATTGAGGAATTTACTTATCAAATACGAGTTTCATTTTTCTCATATGTAGAATAATACTTACTTTTTATGGTTGTCATGCATCCAAACAACAAATGAGGGAAAGGATATAAAAACAAGGTAAATACATGAGGCATATAAACATGAGGTAAATAAAAAGGTATCTGAGATATGTAAATAAAGGAAATAAAATACTTACCATAGTGCCCAATAAATTGTAGACACCCAATAAGCTATCATTGTTAGTGTAGTAGTTAGGTGACAATGTAAAGATGTTTCCAAGTTATTATTCTAGAGTCTGAATTGTTGATGTATACTTCTCTAACTTTTAGATATAAACTAAACTAAAACCTTTAAACTGTTTTTCCATGTTTAAAAAAAAGTTTTAATTTTGGTAAAATACACATAACATAAAATTGATCATCTTAACCGTTTTCAAGCATACAGTTCAGTAGTGTTAAGGACAAAATCTTTAAACTTTTGAAATTTTTGAAACTTTCTAATTTTTTAAAATATTTTTTTTTAGCATGATGAAACATCCTCTTGGATATGGCTTCAATTTCCCATTGGTGTAACCTACTTTCAAACCTTCTGTTAACATTCAAATTAGAAGTGAAATTAAAACAACTATACAGACTTCTCAATTACTAATAAAATATGAAAGTAACTAATTGTTAGCTGTTATGTGCTTTTGTTTCTGAGTTTTAGAATACTACTTAGATGATATCTTCCTAGTCTTTCAAATGACAGAGTAGGAAATCAAGGCCTACATAAGTTAGGTGACTTGTGTAACAATATAATTTTCCATCACTAGAATTGAGGAACACTGATTTCTAGTTAAATATTCTTCCTAAAACTTGGGCACATTTTCATTTAAATAAATAAATTGTTCAAGAGAAAATAGCAACTTATTTTTCTTCTCATGGGAATTTTTCTCCTTTTCTTTTAGTGGTGCTTTCCCTTCTAGTCTTTGGTAATGATAAGATAACTTTTCAGTGGTTTTTGCTTTTATTTTGTTTTGTTTCTAATAAGACCAAGGTAAGGCTTTTGTTTCTTTGTTCACTTACTGAAAAATCTAAAGAAATGTATTCTAAATATATATATGTATATTTTCCCCCTGAAAACATTCTGCTTTATCTAACTACAGTATTTGGATAATTATATTATGCTTGTGTCATTTATCACAGAGTCATCTGCCTATGCTGAAATTAATGTAAGAGGCTTCTGCTTGTTGGATCATAGCTCTGATATCATTATTCACTCTGTGAGCTACTCCCTATTTGAATCAATAAAAGGCTGAGAGGTCTTGACAAGCTATATTTTTTCTAATATTGATCTTGATGACCAAGCTGGTGCCCTAGAGTCTAACCATTGATTTTAAAGGGGAGGCCTGTCAAGTTGGAGGCCAATTTTGTGCTATTAAACAGATCAGATCTTGTAATTAAAGGAAATGTCAGGCTGTCATATTTTACAAGATGGCCATGGGAATATTTTCACGCAGTTTTCAAGCAAATTAGAAAGTATGCAGACCTGCTGGAGCCAAACACATGCACCAAAGCCAGAATAAGCTTATGCAGAAACTAAATCAATGTTCAAATGGCATGTGATTCATTGGCTTTCTATTTTCCCAAGACTCAATGATTTAAGGAATAATTTATGATTCCTGGCTTTAATAACATGCACTGCTGCATCAACTTAAAATGCATCAAACTCTTCTGAAAGAAAGTAACATCCAAATGAAAAGCTAATTTACTGTTAGAATAATGGAGACTATCCAAATTGTACTCTGCAGCCTTTGCTTCTTTTCTGTTTCTTTTAGTACCAACTGTAAATTATAACTTCTTGCTCCATTTTTATTATATATTTCCTGTGTTCTATCTGTTCAAGAAAGATTTACAGAGAATCTACAAGTAAAGAGCTGTTGAAGAGCTCGCTTTAGAGTGGAAGAAACAGACCAATGAGCAAAACTGACATATTCGTTGTCAATATAGGAATAGCACAAGTGCTTCCAAAAGATAAGAAGTGAATGATTTACTAAGTTTACTAAGGATATTTAGGGAAGTTTTCACAAACAATATTGAGATGAGTTTGGGTTTACTGTATAAAAAACTGAGAGCCTTTGAAAATTTTATAAAAGGGCATGATAACTTCTTATTTATGTTTTAGAATTGATTTCTGAGGCTAGAGATACTGTAAAATTGATAATAATAAAACATGGAGCTTTTATAAATAGAAAAGAAAATATTAAAGTACAAGAAGAAAGTGGACAAAGAACACAATTGAACAATTGCCCAAAGAGGAAATACAAATGAGTATAAGTATTCAGAGAAATGTCCATCCACCATCCACTATTTTTTTTTTTTTTTTGGTGGAACATCTGCCCTGAGCTAACATCCATGCCAATCCTCCTCTTTTTTTTTGCTGAGGAAGACCGGCCCTGAGCTAACATGAATTGCCAATCCTCCTCCTTTTTGTCCCTGTTTCTCCCCAAAGCCCCGGTATACAGTTGTATGTCACAGTTGCCCATCCACTATTTTTTTAAATATTGATTTTGTCACAATATTGATTGTGATTGACAAATATTGATTTTGTCCTTTCCTTCTGGAATTCCTATTATACTTATGTTAGGATTTTTGCCCATGTGACTACATGATCTCATTTATGCTCTGTCCTCATTCTTATTATTCCCTCCCAGCTGAAATTTGCATATTTTCAATTGACTTCTCTTCAATTTCACTAATATTATGTTTGGCTTTGTTGAGTCAGCTGTTAAGCTGATGCAATAAGGTAATAATTCTTGATATTATATTTTACCACACTAAAATATAGATTTTATTTTTTATATATCATAATTCTCTGTTAGGATACTTTATCTTTCATCTATTTTCCATATTTTTCTCTTTATTCAATATGTTACTCTCAGTTATTTTGAAATTGCTTTCTGCTAACTCCAATATCTGGATCATTTATGTGTATGCATCTATAAACTATTTTATCACTTTTTGTCAGTCACTTTTTCCTGTTTCTGTAAGTATCTAGCTGTTGCTGTTTCGCTTTGTTATAAGTGATATATGTTGTTGAGATTCTGATTACTGTATTCTTCCTATGAAAAATGTTGTACTTTGTTTTAGCAGGTACCTTGATGCTGAAGAGGCCTAGTTTTTGCTTTGATTAGATGGATCTGTATTTGTTTTTTCCTTAATCTTAAAGCAAAGCTTTTATTCTTATGTCATGGCTTTTACTCCAAGTTGCATGGCCTTTGTGGGGTTCCAGTGGAAAGAACAGGGTGTCCACTGCAATCTCTGCATTCTGGCTGAGCTGGAAGACTAGTGTCTTCCCAATACTGGGAGACCACAGATTCTTCACTTGCTCTCAGCCTCCCAGCAGCTGCTGCCTGTAAGAACTTTCACAGTTTCTCCCTGTGCTTTGCAGTCCAGAAATTGGCCAAAAGATCCAAGAATTATTTCTGTACAAATATTGGGATACTTTATACACAATTCCCCTTTATTCAGGACCCTGCTTCATCACTTCCAGTTACTTCTATAGCAGCCCCAACCCGTAAGCTTTGTCTCCTTAACTTATCAAGACCACTGTTGCTTGTTTGGGCTCTACCTTCCTACACTAAAGCCCCAGAAATATCTCAAGACATAGATGAAGGTGGTACTCATTTTGTGCACTCACCTCTCTAAAGAATCCTACATTGGCTATTGTCTAATGCTAGCAATCAGTTGTTTTATATAATAATACTCAGCAAACACTTGTTTTATGTAATTCTATTCAGAAATACATTAGTCTCAAAATCATTATGTGGAGTAAAGACAGACAAAAAAGAGCATAATAAATGATTCCATTATATAAAAAGCTAGAAAATGCGAAGTAATCTGTAGTTATAAAAAGTGGATCAGCAGTTACCTGGTAATGACATTGGAGGGAAGGATTACAAAGAAGCATAAGGAAACTTTTAAGGGCATTGGAAATGTTCATTAACTTGATTGAGGTGGTGGTTTCATGGGTGTACACGTATGACAAAACTCATAAAATTATACACTTTAAATATGTACAGTTTAGTGCATGTCAATTATACGTCAAAAGTTGTGAATACATGCACACATATGTATATGTATATTATATGTATAAGTATATATCTAGAGTGAGACACGTGATGCTGATTAAAAACATATAGCAAAATCATACATCAACATATTAATTTTCTAAAACAATTTGGTAATGTGCATCAAGAGATTTAAAATTTTTCAACTTAGAAACAAATTCCCAAGGAAGTGTTCTAAACTATAAACAAATATGTTTGTTTTCAGGAAGATATTTATAACAGTATAATTTAAAATCTCAAAAAATATGATGCAAGATGAATGTACAACAGCAGGGCAGTCTTAAATAATGACATAGCCATATAATGAATTACGATGTTAATTATTACATTAGAGAAATTTTCATTATACAGTTTACCTTTTTTTGCCCTTTGCCGTTTTGTTTGTATTGATGTATGTCACATACGGTTAAATTCATTTGTCATAAGTGTACATTTTAATGAATATTGAAAAATATGTAAACCTGTGTAACCATCATCGCAATCAAAATGTAGAATACTTCCATAACCTGAGAAGTACCCTTATGATACTTTCATTCAATTCGCACTACAAATAGGCAACCATTTCCTAATTTACATCACCTTAGATGGGTTTTGCCTGTTTTTGAAATTAATATAAATGATATCATGGAGTATATACTTTTGCATCTTGAAATTTTCCTTAAAATATTGTTTGAAATTTGTTCATTCTATTGTATGTATCAGAAGTCTTTGTTTTTGTTTGTGAAAATATATCACAATCTGTTAATTCTCTGTTGGTTGAATTTCGTCAAACATTTGTTTCTGCTTCTATTAATAAGAGCATATGCCTTTTTTTCTCCTTTATTCTGTTAATATGATTAGTTTGATTAGTTTTTAAGTGGGAAACTCATCTAGCATTCTTTCCCATTGTGTAATAATATACTATATTTTTTGTATATTGCCAGATTTGCTTTGCTAATTTTTTGTCAAAGAATTTTGTGTCCATATTTACGAAAGCTATTTTTTTTTTCTTATAACGACATTGCCAGATTTTGGTCTCAGGATGGCTGTGTTGACCTCATAAAATGAGTAGGAGATTGAGATACCTTAACTTTCAACTAGTTGCTAGGAGTTAAGGGATCCCAACTTCTTGGCCATACCCACCAGAGTGGAGCTTTTCACTACAGTGGGGGAAAAGGGCATGGAATGAAGGAGCAAGTCATGGACCATAGATTCGGGCACTTCTAACCCAGATTTAGTAGATTTCCTTGAATAAATGTTTGTTCATTTGCTGTATGCTCTTAGGACAATGTCCAGAGATGTAAAATTTTTAAAAAATATTTTTCACCAATTATGGTTGTTTTGCTAGGGAGAGGGACCAAATAGCTGATTACACTACCATTCTCAAATTTGTCCCTTGGGTTCAGTTTTTATAAAAAACAAAACATTCTTATTTTGATCTTTTCCAAGAGTACAAAAGTGATCTAATGATAAATTTATTTTTAAGTAGCTCTTAAAACATAGGCCTTTTCAAAAAGTCTCTCTTGTAATCAATAGCATTGTAAGTTTAAGGAAATTATACCTTATTCTTCATACTAGTAAGTTCCAGTGTTAAAATTGACCATATTCTTAGTTGTACATGTAACATGCCTGTACCTATAGCTTTCTGACCATCCTCAAAACCCAAAGAAAGAGTAAGAAATATTTTCTCTTAGTTTCCTCTCTTTATCTGAAAATTATTTCCTAGTCCTGTTTATTATCTTGAGATTTAACTTGGAACATTCTCTTCACACTTGCATACCTCTTAAACCACTTTTCTGAAGACATAACAACAGATGGCTGTTTTGTTGACTGCCACCACCTTTTATTTCAGTGAGAAATTTCAGGAGGCCACCAATTCATTCTTTGACTGTTATCAGGCCTGCATCATTTGAAATAAAGTCTTAGAAATGTAGTAGAGAAAAATCTGTTCCAGTGAAATTTGAGTACATATTTTTAATCCAACAAACAAAAACAAAACAAAATCAGCAAATTAAATAATACATAACAATGGCATATATATTATTTGCTCCCTCAAAAATTGCAATCAAGGGGCCAGCCCAGTGGCGCAAGCGGTTAAGTGCGTGCGCTCCGCTGCGGCAGCCCAGGGTTCACCGGTTCGGATCCCGGGCACTCACTCACACACCGCTTGGCAAGCCATGCTGTGGCGGCATCCCATGTAAAGTGGAGGAAGACGGGCACGGATGTTAGCCCAGGGCTAGTCTCCCTCAGCAAAAAAAGAGGAGGATTGGTAGATGTTAGCACAGGGCTGCTCTCCTCACAAAAAAAAGAAAAAGAAAAAAATTGCAATCGAATGGCGATGCTTGAGAGCAAAAAGAGATATAATATGATGCTCTTGGATGCAAGACAACGTATGCTTTTTTGAAAATGATCCTGCCACATACTTGTGGTTTGACCTGAGGTAACTTATAGACCCTCTATGAGCCTTAGATCCCTTATATGTTAAAGATCATGAAGATGACTTCTTCAGGGGATTGTCGTAAACATTAAATATAGATAGTGTTTCACACAATGCAAAAGCTTCAGGAAATACATTTTTTCCTCCATATGATACTTAACGGTTTCTACTATTATATCCTTTCTTCTCATTTAACAGAAGACAATAAAATATAGCCTGGAAAGTTTAAAAAAATGGGCACTACTCAGTCTGCCTACATTGAATTATATGTTGTTGACAAATTATTTAGCCTTTCTACATGGGATTGTTGTAAGGCATAGTTCAAATAGTGTACGTGAAGTGCTAACAACACTACAGCATTTAGTAAGTATTCAATAAATTTTAGCCATCGTTTTTATATTCTCAAAGAAATCCTACATGATAAGTAGGAAAAAACAAAGGAATTCAAAGAAATTAAGATATTTGTTCCAAGTCCTTCAACAATTAAAGGCAAAAGCTTTCAGAAAAATGGAGATGTGATTGCAGGTCTTCTATTAAAAAAAGGAGACAAGATTTTAATGAATGTAGTCGTTCTCTTGATAGGCTGGTAAAAAGGAGAGTGGTTTTAGTAGAAAGAGAGCAGAAGGAAGAGATGAAGAAGAGGAGTATCCAGAATTGTTTGGAATAACACCACACCCAATTTTCTATAGATAGACAAGCCTTTCTCTTAGGTATCATCACATTATGCAAGGTTTCAAGGTTTTTTTCTCATTGTTGTTTTTGTAGAAAGACAAAACTGCTATTTTCTCCAGGATACTAAGCTCAATGAATGGAAATCAAATATAAACCAAATAAGGTTTAACAATCAGCATATGGGATTACACTAGGAAAATAATTTCACAAATATAGGTCATGATTTAGGAGTAAAAGCAAATTATCTTGAAATATGTAAATTATTGTGACCTATTTTTAGCTTGAATTATTTGTAGTTTGAAACAGATCTTTACTTCTTTGGTTTTAAAGATGCTCTTATTAATCCATTTTTCATTTGAATCTTTAATTTCTAAGATCAACACATTCATCCACTAATTTATTCTAGAATCAAGACCTCTATAGACAGCTAAAAATGTGCTAAGAAGGTGTTAACATTGAAACAGCATGAAAATTCTCACCTATTGAATGACAGGACAAAAAGATTTCTTTAGGATTTTACAAGGATCCTTCCTGCTTAAGTAAATTTAATTTATCACAGAACACAGACTTGTATATAGTATAAAGCATCTTACTTCACCTCAAAGTATACATTTTCAAAGAAAAATTTGTCTCTTTTACAAGAAGGATTCATTCACATAAAATTCATATTCAGTAATTTTGTATTTCTTAATTATAAACACAACATAAAGTTCATTTAAACTGTGTCTTTAATAATCAAGACAACTGAAAAGCAAAGATTTAATCTAATAATTTACATCTGGATTAGTAAATACTGTGTTTGCAAAAATGTGCCATCATTTTATATCACTTTAGCCTTAGTCATAGGTCAAACTCTACGGACTCTAAAGAATTTGTCCGTATTGAGCCTATGCTAGGCTCCAAATAAAGAAGACTAGTGAGGACTGTCTTGCTCTTAGGTATCTGAGTACATGAATCAGAAAGTAGAAGTGAACCCATATTAGCCCCAAAGGGGTCAGAAATAGATAGTCAACAAATATTTAATAGATTGAACAATGCCAGCTTTGAATGTGTGTACAGCTTCTCAGTGGTATAACATATATGAAAAGTCATGTCACATAAATTTTCTGAAGTCATCTATTTAATTAACGAAACTAATTATTTATGGCTAGTTCAAGTGGAGTGTGTGTACATGTATGTTCTATAAAATATTTTAAGCAATTGAAATATTTTAGCAATCTACAATTCCTGTTCTAAAAAAATCTTACAATTATACGGATATAGTTTTTAGAAAGAATATGTCCTATTATTCTACCACAAGAAGAATTTTGAATTGCTGTTTCATTCATTTCATGAATATGGATATGTCATACCATGTATAGTGGGATAAACAGCAGCTCATTCCAAATAACTACTTTTACTGGTTCAGTGGTGACTGTGTTTGTAAAGGCTAGTTTTACTTTCATCATCAAATAGCAAGAAAAAGTATTTAATTTCTGGGCAAAGGAAAGAGAAAACTCAGCCTTCACTGGAGCAAGATTGGGAAGAAATTCAGGTTGGAAGGAAAAATCTGATTAATTGATTGTCACACAGCCAGAGGAATATGTTAATACAACAACTACTATTGCTGCTGCTATTAATTAACAACAGAAGTGGAGAAGAGTAGGAAAAGGAGAAAGGAAGGAGGAGGAGAAAAGGAGAGATGAGAGGAGGAAGAAGAGAAGGGGGAGGAGGTGTCCAAGTGTCATTAAAATATCTGTAATGCTTTACGATGTGCACCGTAGTAGGACGTGAAAAGAATATAGGGGAAGATAAAAAGGACTTTGAGTGGCTTCATGGAAGAAATAATATTTATGGCGGATAATACACGGTGGGGTTTTGCAGAATTGGAGATTCTGATCCAGTAGCCTGCGATGGGCCAAGATTCTGCATTTCTAACAATCTCCCGGGGAATCCTGCTGCTGCTGTTCTGCAGACCACACTCTGAGTAGCAAGGTAATAAAGGGTGGGGAAGATGTTGATGTCTATTCCAGGCAGAGTGAAGAGCGCACTTTACATCGTGCAAGAGTGAAAGCGTTTGGTCTGGTGAGTGGTTCAGAGAGCATGGGGAGACTATCATAGAATGAAGCTGGAAAAGAAATAGATTGTAATTAGCCTCAGGCTAAGGTTTCTGAACATTATTTTTGGCAAAGGGAAGCCTACAAATGCCTCTGTTCATAAGTGTGGCACTGTAGCTTTGTTGGTAAGGAAGCAAACAGGTTCTGGCTTAAAGGACAGGACAGATCGAGATAGTGAGAGGAAGAGGGACAGGAAAAACTGGTAGGAGGCCACTGCTATTGCCCAAGTGAGAAAAGCTGCAGGCTGAACTTGAGTATTGAAGATGGAAAAGAGGGTCCAGATTTGGCATCTACTTCTGAGTTATAATAGCAGAATATGGTAAATTATTAAATGGGGATAGTTGAGATAAAAAAAAATAAATGTCAAGGAAAATTATGCTTTACCTTTTTATTTTTTATTTTTTTTGTGAGGAAGATCAGCCCTGAGCTAACATCCATGTCAATCCTCCTCTTTTTGCTGAGGAAGACGGACCCTGAGCTAACATCTATTGCCAATCCTCCTCCTTTTTTTCCCCTTTTTCTCCCCAAAGCCCCAGTAGATAGTTGTATGTCATAGCTGCACATCCTTCTAGTTGCTGTATGTGGGACGCGGCCTCAGCATGGCCTGACAAGCGGTGCGTCGGTGCGTGCCCGGGATCCAAACCCAGGCCGCCAGCAGCAGAGGGCGCGCACTTAACCACTAAGACACGGGGGCGGCTCCTGAAGCTTTATATTTTATTTCACTTTTGCCAAGGAAATGCATGGATGAAAAAAACGAGGAAATATAGGTAGTATTGAAAAAGTAAAAGTTATGAGGTGATGTGAAAATAATCAGGTTGAGGGGCCTATAAGATGTCCTTAGGGGTATATTGATTAGACACTTAGAGATTTGGAGGACAAATCCTAGAAATAGTCCACTGATGTTGATAATTAGATAGTGAAGGGACCTTCCCTGATTGAACATATTCGGCAAGCCAGTGATTTTTTTCATAATTATTTCTTTTAATCAGAAGGCTACTGTAAACTTAGCAAAGCAATTTTGATAGAATAATACAAATGATAGAGGAGTAAATGGATTTGTATACCTCGTGGGAATGTGTGTACACGTGTATATAAATATAAAGTGCGGACTTGGGACAGTAATGCCTGTGATATTTGACCTTTTAATTAGGATAAAGGGAACATATGCCATTTTTTTCTAGAGGGGCCATTCCTATTTTCTGATTATGTGCTCTGGTGGCAGATGTCCCCAGGAAAAGTGTCCTCAAGCTTTACTCCAAGGCCAAGGGCATCCTTCTGTAGATGCTGACAAATAGGTTAGTAAGTTACCATATCCAAGATTAAAGCTGATGATAACTGCAAATCATAAAGTAATTGATGATGTCAAACAGTTTGTCGATATTCAAATCCCTGGAGTCTCATCCCTGGAGTCTCATCACTGGAGAAAGACATCTTCCTACTGCCTCTTAGCTGTTATGGCATTGTACTGAAATCAAATCAGAGAGTTTTAGGAAAGACAAGATATGATAAAATTCTTTATACATTTTTGCAGTAAATTCTAGAATTTCTCAAAGACTAAGAAATCACTTCATTGATTAATCATTTCTACTTGTATCTGGGCAATTTTCTTTAATTAGAATTCATAGAGTTATCGAAATAAACATTTAAATGTTGTACATTTCTCACCTATTTGAAGAAGTTTTCAAATGTACTCTCTTCTCCAGTGATGACTCTGGGTGGGGAATTGGGGAACAAATTGTAATTCAAGCCATTTCCTTCGATGACACATATGTTTGTGAATGAAAGAAAGCTGAACCATAATATTCTAAGCACCTCAGTTAGTCTTCAATTTTGAAATTACACTTTTAAATGGAGTCAAAAAATACCCTTTTATTGCATTGATGTGAAGCAAATCCGTCTGCTTCAATTAAGAGCAATTGGAGGGAACAGTGATAACAGAAGTCCAGCTCCAAGCAGTGCGTAACGAGATGATTACGGGCCCTGGCAGCCAGCCAGACTGCCAGGCAGTTTTTCATGGGTGTTACTTCACTTACAGTACCTTCATGACATTTGCACCTTGACACCAGAAGTGCTAACAGCTGCAGTGCCAGTGGTAGAAAGATAGGAAAGACCTTTTTTGGCTTTAGTTGCTCTCACAAATTCTCAGCACCCTAAGAGAATCAAGTCTATAAAAACTGACTTCAGCCTGCTCTCTTCTTTGTGAAGATTTTTGCTGTAGTGTCTGAAAAGCAGTTTTGTTCCATGACATTGGACTTAGGGGAGATGAGAGTTTTTCAGGATAGAAGACATGTGGTAAATGTGTGACAAATGGCAGTAACAAAGTTGGTCTGGGAGTTCATGGTTTTGTGAAATGAAATATTTCAACAACCAATTCTGCGCTTGGCTCTTTGCTACAGGCAGCCCTTTGACCCCTCACTGAGGCAGCCAAAAAAGACTAAAAGAGAAAAATTCTAGTTATCTTGAAGTTGGATGGTATTCTTAACTAATAGTGACAGATGTAACAGTGTGACTTTTAGTGCCTGCTACTAATGGCAGAGCTTCAGGCTGTCAGGAAATGAGACAGGTCAGAAGACAAGTGCACACATGTGAGAAAGGAGTTCAATTGATAAAAGGTGAGATGTGGTTTTAGGAAAGTTTATTTTTGAAACTCTGCCATTCTGTCTTGGTGTTTTCAGGGTTGTTCTTGGCACATCAGTGTGTCACTAACATTTGGACATACTCTTGAGAACCAAGGTCCTAAAAGGCCTACACTACTATTTACTATCAGGGAGCCACTATGCAGTGATAGCTCTTTTTTTGTATATTAAGCTTCTTTCTTATCATTTTAGTATTGCTACCATTAGTCTTAGAAATGGGAAAATTTCTTTAGCTAAATGTAATTAACTTTCCACTGTAGGAAAAGCGTTTACTAGACATTCTAGAACAATTAACTTACTATAAGAAAACTTCCTATAAATGTTTCAATCACTAATACTTTAACGCTATAGCATATGAGAAACTTTTGTAAAAAGTTTGTATTTTTAGTTTCATGATAACTGAGTTGTGTCTGTTTGTACTTTTCTGAAAACTCCATATTTGAAAATTTGAGTTTATTATTTGTCTTAAATTTGTTTTTATTATTTCAAATATCCATGTACATAAGGGAAAGATCTTTCAACAGTATAAAAATTCACAAATATAAGAGAGTTACTTGAGAGAGATAAGTAATCTGTTAATAACTTCAAGTAAATAAAGCGAAAGGAAACAGGAAAGGAATAGAAAAATCTATAATTAAGCATTATTCAATCACTGTGCTCTTTAAATTCTGTTTTTTTCATATGCAATCTGGTGTCCAGAGAAGTTAAAAGAACTATATGATTTGGTGTTGCTAATGAGTGACTAGAATTCAGTAGGCCAACCCCGAATTCAGGGTTCTTTCTAATGCAATATCCCTGGACATGCCCAGAAAGCCAAAATATCAGAGTATTTTTCTTTTGGCCCTTATGCTGTGATTCATGTCAAAATGGAAACCTCAACTGGTGTTGAGGAAATACAAATAAATTGATTAAATATGATGGCATCACATCATAGTAATTTTTAAAAGTTTTGAGAATTAAATGCATTTTTTTTTTTTTTTTTTTTGCAATTAAGTCTCAATTGGGCAATCAGAGAGAGAGAGAAAGCTTGGAAAAAAGGACTATGCGTCGTCCAAAACGTCCGCAGGGAAGTCTGCACATTTTTTCCATTTCATTGCTAATGAGTCGTTTTCACCTGACTCCTACTCCCACCACTCCCCCCTGAAGAACCAGCTGTCAGTTTCCACAGCTGAGTGGGTTTGGTACCAGACAGGTGGCAGCAGGGTGGGGAAGAAATTGTGTCAGTGGGATGTAGTTAATCTGGAATAAGGATGATCCACCTGGTATCATTAAAATTCACTGCGTATCGTAAATGGTTGACTACAATATAATCAACACTTACATTAAAAGTTAACGTTTTAAATATCCTTGAAAAGACAAATAAGAAAAGAATATTTGGCATCAAGTGAATATCTGAGCAGTCTTCTACACAGTATTCCATCAATAAGTCATTTAGAAATGACAGAATTTTATATCCTGTTTATAGAAAAAGTGGATTGGACTGTGCTGTTCTAGATATTGACAGTTACTCACTCTGTGACCTTCTGTGTGCCATAGACTCTCTGAAAAATTCCATTTTACCTCGGTAAAACCAGGTTGAATCTTAAATAGCCTAATATATTTGAAACTGTTTTGTAAACTGCAATACTTAATATGTATATAAGTATGCAAACTAGTGATATCATTGGTATTTATTCAAGGGACTATTTTTAATTCTCACAACAACTTGGAAAACAAGTTTAAGTTCTTTAATGTAGCAAACAAGATCCCTAGCCACCTGTCTCAACTCATCTCCCTGACCACAACTATGGGCATCCATGCCTGATTCAGTTCTGTTTTTTTCAGCTTGGAAGTCACCTCCTCCTGAAAGCCTTCCGTGAATGCTCAATAATGAGCTGGTGCCCTCCCTGTGATTCCATAGTGCCAGGCTGACCTCTATTATAGCACTTATCTCATGACATTGAAATTGGCTGTTTCTCAGTCTTGCTCTCTCACTGGATCTGCTTAAGGGCAGATCTTTATCTTGTTCACTTTTGAATTTCCAGTAACTAGCACAGTGAATAGCACGTAATGAGACAATAAAAATTATGTATATTATTGAGGTCAATTAGTTGTATGCATACATATAAAGTACAGAAACATATGAATAAGAAAAAGTATTCATATCCAGCCATTTCTCTGATTTGTAATTTGAACTATCATTTTGGCTACAGCATGAAGAACATTTTAAAGTGGGCCAACGGTGGAATGCAGGGAGACCAATTCAATGGCAAGTGCAGAAAATAGGCTCATTTAAACAACTGTGGTAATGGAAATGGAGAAGACAGATCTGAAACGTACGCAGGGATCAAATAAACATGATTTGGTAAATAATTGAATTCATGGGTGAGGAATGAGGTATCAGAGATGGCCTTACAATTTGTGGCTTTCGCGGCTGGGAAGATGGTGGAATCATTCACTGAGATTGAGAACACCAGAAGAGAATATGATTATTGTTAATTGATGAAGAGAAGCAGATATAGTTCCTGATTTCAATTTTAGACATGTTAATTTTGTCATGACTGAGAAATCCAGAGGAAAAAAGAGTAATAAATTTGGAAGTTGTTTGTGTGTAGGTGGTGTACTGAAGTCATGGGTTGCCTAGGAAGAGATTACAGAGGAGTAATTAAAGAAAGCCAGCGTCACACTTTGATGAATCCCACACTTAAGAGCCTGGTAGAGGAGTATGATCCAGCTAAGGCTGAAGAAAGAAAAATTGAATATTGAAAATGAAAGTAGATATTAATGGAAAAAGGAGTGAATGTGAGGTGTGAAAATGAAGACAGTAAGTATAGATATCTGTTTTGAGGAACGTGGTTGTGTTGTGCAAGATTAAATAGGACAAAAGCATAATGCTTAGTTTTATGGTCAACTCGACTGGGCGAAGGGGTGCCCAGACATCTGGTCAAACATTATTCTGGGTATGTCTGTGAAGGTATTTCTGAATGAGATTAACATTTGAATCCATAGGCTGAGTAAAACAGATTGCCCTCTCTAGTGTGGGTGAGCCCCATCCAATCAATCGAAGGCCTGAATAGAAAAAAAGACTGACTTTCTTATGAGTAAGATGGAAATCCTTCTTCCCAACTGCCTTTAAGTTGGGACATCAGTTTTTTCCTGCCTTCAAACTTGAACTGAAACATTGGCTCTTCCTGTGTCTTGAGCCTGCCAGTCTTCAGACTGGAACTAGACCATTGCTCTACCATTGGCTCTCCTGGTTCTCAGGCCTTCAGAATGAGACTGGAATTATAGCACCATCTCTCCTGGGTCTCCAGCCTGCTGACTCCAGATCTTGGGACTTAACACTCAAATTTCATGTTAGCCAATTCCTTGCAGTAAATATCTATAGTCTACTGGTTCTGTTCCTCTGGGGAACATTGACTAATACAGAAAGAGTATATATATTTTTTTAAGATAGAGGAGACAAATATATTGAAATAGTGTTAGCGAAAATCCCGTTGAGCTGCTGGGTGCCGAGTATGTGTTCAAACCAGGGAATCCCATGTCTATGTGTCCGTTGATGTACCTCCTTTATGTTAAGTGTGTCCATTGGTCCTATGCAGTGTTATGTAAAGCCTGTGTCTGTGGATCAAATACTTGGTAACTTCTTTGAAAGTGGTGCTGGCTGAAGACCTGTGGGCAAGAAAGAGAAACCCATACCTAAAATATGTGTTGATGCAAATGTATTCAACTTGCCACCAAGTGGCTAGTTGAAGTCCTCGTGGGATAGGACCACACTGGTGGAGGGCAGAGAGTGGGCTCAGTGTAGGTCTCTATTGCTGGCAGGTTGGATATTCTATGGTGGAGTGGTTGGATCAACTTTATTAAGTGGGCTTCCGTGTTATTGGGCCCATGTCCAACCTCTATTCTGCCAAGATGGCCAGTCTGTCCATGAGTCCACATGGTAATACTAGAATGGCTGATGACAGGGACTTGTTTTGGTTAGTTGGCCAAGTCCTTCCGTGTTTTGGTTTGTTTAGTGTCTCTTCATTAGTGGATGATAGAATTCCCAACCCCGTATGTAAAGCCCATATGTCTATTCTCCAGATCTCCTCGTCTCCAGATGTAATAGTTTGCTAGAGCCTCCATAACAAAATACCACAAGCTGGGTGACTTAAACAACAGAAATTTATTTTCTCACAATTTTGGAGGCTGGAAGTCCAAGATCAAGGTATTGCCAGGTTTGATTTCTTTTGAGGCATCTCTTCTTGGCTTGCAGATAACTGCATAGAATCGCCAGACATATTTTTCAGGAAAGGTGGTGCACAAGTAGACACATGATGATGGGATCTACTGACCCAATTCACTTACCACTCTCTGGTAATGATTCTGTGTGATCTTGGATGTGCTATCTACATCTTTACCAGGAGGAGTCCCCATTGGGAGGCCCAGAGGGTATACGGAATTCAATATTTTTGAGTGTTTTAGCCAGATGTTGCTATGACAAGTCTCAGCATCACACATCTTTTCTTTTTTTTTTTTTTTTTAAGATTTAGGTTTTTGTGTGTGTGTGTGTGTGTGAGGAAGGTCAGCCCTGAGCTAACATCCATGCCAATCCTCCTCTTTTGGCTGAGGAAGACCGGCCCTGAGTTAACATCTATTGCCAGTCCTCCTCCTTTTTTTCCCTTTTTCTCCCCAAAGCCCCAGTAGATAGTTGTATGTCATAGTTGCACATCCTTCTAGTTGCTGTATGTGGGATGCTGCCTCAGCATGGCCGGACAAGCAGTGCGTTGGTGCACGTCCTGGATCCGAACCCAGGCCGTCAGTAGCGGAACGCCTGCACTTAACCGCTAAGCCAGGGGGCCGGCACCACACACTTTTTCAATTAAGGCACTGACCTTGGGGTGAAAGATTTGTTAGGTTTGAGAATTCAACCTTTCTAGAGCTCAGCTACTTTTACGTATGTATGTTTGTATGTATGTATGTATTTGTTTATTTTATCACAAACCCTTTTAATAAGCCAGTTTAGAATGAGTTAAGCATCAAAGCTCTATAGAGATATTATACATCACTACTTTCAGTGTTTTTTTTCAAGCAACATATTACATTCACTTTCCCAAGGACAGAGTTATTTTGTGAATAAATGTGGTTGCATATGCCTCATATTATTTTCCTTCTGCGTTGTTTTTAATTTCACTACTATAATTTCAGCCACTAACTTGCTGGAGTCCTTTACTATTTTCACAAAGGATCACTCAGAAAAATAAATTCTAGCTTATCCAAAGTATAACCATTCATTTTCTTTTATTCAATAGTCATTTTTTTTTAACATTTCCATTATTAGAACACACCTATTTTAAGTGATGGTAAGTTTTTTGAGTACGGAGGAGAGTAGCTTGTTTGAAATTTAAAAGTAGAACTTCTTGATGACAAAACAACAAGGATAATGGCATTATCCTTTTTATGATCTCCTCAGTTTGTATAGCAGAACACAGGACATTAATTAATTAATTAATTTTTTGTTATAGATGTTGTTCAGTAATGAACTATATTTATTTTTCTTTTTACCTTTTGACCTTCTTCACTCATTTCTCCCGTCTCCCATACCTGCCTATGAGCTTGTTTTTTTTTTAATATATATTCCACATATAAGAGAGATCATGTGATATTTATCTTTTTTTGTCTGACTTATCTCACTTAGCATAATGCCCTCGAGGTCCATCTGTGTTGTCATGAATAGCAAGATTTCATCCTTCCTTATGGCTGAATAATATTCCATTGTATTTATATACCACAAATTTTTGTCCATCGATGGACATTTAGGTTGTTTCCGTATCTTGGCTATTGTAAATAATGCTGCAATGAACATGACGGTGCATATATCTTTTTGAGTTAGTGTTTTCATTTTCTTCAGGTAAGTATCCAGAAGAGGAATTGCTGGATCATACGGTAGTTCTATTTTTAATTTTTTGAGGAACTTCCATATTGTTTTCCATAGTTGCTGCACCAATTTACATTCCTACCAACAGTGCTCAAAGGTTCCCGTTTCTCCACATCCTTGCTAACACTTGTTATTTCTTGTCTTTTTGATAATAGCCATTCTAACAGGTATGAGGTGATATCTGATATTGTGGTTTTGATTTGCGTTTCCCTGATGGTTAATGAGGTTGGGTATCTTTTCACGTACTTGTTGGCCATTTGTATGTCTTCTTTGAAAAAATATCTGTTCAGATCTTCTACCCATTTTTTAATTGGATTGTTTGTTTTTTGCTATTGAGTTGTATGAGTTCTTTATATATTTTGGATGTTAGTCACTTATCGGATATATGATGTGCAAATATTGTCTCCCATTCAGTAGGTTGCCTTTTCATTTTGTTGATGGTTTCCTTTGTTGTGCAGAAGCTTTTTAGTGTGATGTAGTCCCACTTTTTTATTTTTCCTTTTGTTGCTTTTGCTTTTGGTGTGAGATTCAAAAAATCGTCAGCAAGACTTATGTGGAAGAGCTTACTGCCTATGTTTTCTTCTAGGAGTTTTATGGTTTCAGGTCTTACATTCAAGTCTTTAATTGATTTTGAGTTAATTTTTGTGTATGGTGGAAGATAGTGGTTAAGTTTCATTCTTTGTGTGTGGCTGTGTTTTCCCAACACCACTTATTGAAGATACTGTCCTTTTCCATTGTATATTCTTGGGTCCTTTGTCATAAATTAATTGACCATAGATGCATAGGTTTATTTCTGAGGTCTCTATTCTCTCCCACTGATCTACATGTCTGTGTTTTTGCCAATACCTTACTGTTTTGATTACTATAGCTTTGTAATATAGTTAGAAATCAAGAAGTATGATGCTTCCATCTTTGTTTTTCTTTTTCAAGATTCATTTGGCTATACAGAGTTTTTGTGGTTCCATACAAGTTTTGGGTATGTCTGTTCTATTTCTTTGAAAAATGCTATTGGAATTTTGATAGAGATTGCATTGAATCTGTAGATTGCTATTGGTAGTATTGATGTTTTAACAGTACTAATTCTTCTCATCCATAAGTATTTCCATTTGTTTGCATTTTCTTCAATTTCATTCATCAATATCTTATAGTTTTCAGTGTACAGATTATTCACTTCCTTGGTTAAATTTATTCTTAGGTACTTTATTCTTTTTGATTAATCCATAAATGGGATTGTTTCTTAATTTCTCTTTCTGATAATTCATTACTAGTGTTTAGAAATGCAAGTGATTTTTACATATTGATTTTTTATATCCTACAAATTTACTGAATTTGTTAATTACTGAGATTTTTTGAGGTGTCTTTAGGGTTTTCTATATATAAAATCATGTCATCTACAAATAGAGACACTTTTACTTCTTTCTTTCTGATTTGGATGCCTTTTATTTCTTTCTCTTGTCTAATTGCTCTGGCTAGGACTTCCAGTACTACATTGAAGAAATATGGCAAGAGTGGCATCCTTGTTTGTTCCTTATCTCAGAGGAAAAGCTTTCAGCTTTTCATCATTGAATATGATATTAGCTGTGGGTTTGTCATATTGGACCTTTATTATGTTGAGGTACATTCCCTCTTATATTCAGTTTGTTAAGAGTGTTTATCAGGAATGCATGTTGAGTTTTTTTCAAATGCTTTTTCTGCATCTATTAAGATGATCATATGACTTTTATCCTTCATTTTGTTAATGTGGTGTATCACGTTTATTGATTTGTGGATGTTGAACAATCCTTGCATCCCTAGAATAATTCTCGCTTGGTCATCGTGTATGATCCTTTGTATGTGTTGTTGAATTCTGTTTGTTAACATTTTGTTGGCACTTTTTGCATCTATGTTCATCAGGAATATTGGCCTATAATTTTCTTTTCTTGTGCTGTCCTTGTCTGCTTTTGGTATCAGGGTAATGCTGTCCTCATAAAATGAGTTTTGAAGTATTCCTTCCTCTTCTATTTTTTGGAATAGTTTGAAAAGGATTGGTATTAATTCTTTAAATGTTTGGTAAAATTGACCAGTGAAGCCATTTGGTCCTAGATTTTTTAAATGTTTGTTGGGAAGTTTTTGATTGCTGATTCAATGTCTTTACTAGGAATTGATCTGTTCATATTTTCTATTTCTTCTTGATTCAGTCTTGGTAAGTTGTATGTTTCTAGGAATTTATCCATTTCATCTAGGTTGTCCAATTTGTTAGGGTATAATTGTTCACTGTAGTCACTTATTATCCTTTATATTTGTGTAGTATCAGTTGTAATGTCTCCTCTTTTATTTCTAATTTTATTTGAGTCCCCTTTTTTTTTCCTTGGTAATTCTAGCTAAAGTTTTATCTGCTTCATTTATCTTTTCAAAAAACCAGCTCTTAGTTGCATTGTTTTTTTCTATTCTCTTTTTAGTCTCTATTTCATTTAATTCCACTCTGATCTTTGTTATTTCCGTACTTCTACTAATTTGAGGCTTTGTTTTTTGTCTTTTCCTAGTTCCTTGAGGTATAAAGTTAAGTTGTTTATTTGACATCTTTCTTTTTTCTTAATATAGGCATATTTTGCTGTGCACTTCCCTTTTAGGACTACATCCCATAAGTTTTGGTATGTTGTATTTCCATTCAGATTTGTCTTAAGATATTTTTTCATTTCTCTTTTGATTTCTTTTTTGATCCATTGGTTGTTGAAGAGCAAGTCGTATAATCTCCAAATATTTGTGAATTTTCCAGTTTTCTTCTTGTTAATGATTTCTAGTTTCAAAGTATTATGACTGGAAAAGATATTTTATATGACTTCAATCTTCTTAAACTTATTATGACTTGTTTTGTTGCCTAACAAATTTCTCCCTTGGAAAATGTTTCATGTGTCCATGAAAATAATGTGTATTCTGCTGCTGTTGGGTGGAATATTCTATAAATATCTGTTGAGCCCATCTGGTCTAATATGTAGTTTAAGTCCAATGCTTTCTTATCGATTTTCTGTCTGGATGATGTGTTAAATGTTTTAAGCTTGAAATTCTTGAAAATTTAGTTATAGTGATATTCTTTTGTGTTTATTATTAAATGTGAATAACAAAGGAAAATTATCTAAAAAAGCAACAACTAAATATATTTAATTAGAAGTGATATAAGTGTGTGTTGATATGGGTAAACAGCATAGTAATTTCCTGTATAAATAGAGTCTTAATATAAAATATTTAATAAGAAAAGTAGATTTTGTTCAAACAATGGAAAATTAAAAGAAAGATCACTTGTAATCACAAAAGTCTATGTCTTTTCTTAACGGGTGATGTTAAACGATTGTCATTTACTGCCATTCAAGATCTACTAAGCATCATTTTTGCATGACTATTGCGAAAGGCTATCTTTATAGAAACCAGTTCCTGTTTGAAGTTCATAATTTGGACCCTGTTTTCAGAAAGCAGGTACAGTTCATCTTTTATTAATCTGCCTTTAAAATTAAAAGGAATGTTGAAGGGAAAAAAAAACATAAAACCTATGCATAACATTTGTGGATCTCCTTAATGACAGCTCAATATGTTAAAGCTTAATATTTTATGTACTCAAAATGAATAAGTGTTTTATATTTAAATTGAAAAAAAATCTTGATTTTTGTCAGTAACAAAAACACTATCAATATTCTGAAAATATTAATGTGAAAAATAGTGAAATATTTTCTTACTAAATTTTTGGTTTTAGGCAAGTACGTGAAGATTGTTTTAAATTGCTGAAAACAATAAGAGAAACAAGCCCTGATGTAGTCTCCTGTTTCATGATATTTTCCTCAAACAGCATGTAATGTACTAGTGGATGGCTTTTCTGCTGTTTGATGGCTTGAATCTGAAGACAATGCTTAAGTTATATAAGCAGGAAGTCATGGGCAGAAAGTTTGAGCCATCCCCACCTTAATTAGGGAATCTCCCAGATGAAAGTGACTTATCCTGTTTTCTCAGCAGCTCCATATTCTTATATACTTATACAACAACTGAAATCATTAAATATTAATTGCATCTATTTCGAGTAAAAGTGACCATTGCATAATTTAATAATAGGCCTTTAAAATGAATACATTAAAATATTTTAGAATATATGGTTAGACATATGTTTTATATTCACAACTATGTGGACATCAACAGATTATCTCAAATTAAATCCACTGTGTGCTACTTAACTACAATACTTATGATGTATTTTTAAATAATCAACCAAGGAGGTCAATCCATTTTGGATATAGAATTATTTATCCTTGTTTCCTAATCATTTATAAAATATTGGCAATATCATACTCAATTTCAAGGCTGCCATATATCTATCCTTTCATTTGTCAGGTTACTTCAAGTTAATTGATTCAAAATATTGGAAAGCGTTTTCCTCAGCCTATCCTATGCATTCAGTTTCTTCAGACTTGAAAATTAGAGTTAAAGAAGGAAAGTGACTAAATCTGAACTTGAGAGCAGTTCTGTCGGAGAGTGTAAAAGTTTGACCAGTGTAATTTTACTTTCTACTAGTCACTCCCAAATTCTGGGAGGTCATTGCAGAAAATTTTACATTTCAGTTGTCTTTCATTCATTCCATTAAATCATACGAGCTTATCATTTTTATTGAAAATCTTAACTGCATAAGGTATCCTTACATTAATTTTGTGGAGAAAATCAGCCATAAATTTTAAGTTTTCCCAGAGACTAGAAAACGAGGGGAAAGAAAAGATAAGGGAGTGGATAGAAAGTCTCTGATAGTGAAACCCCAAACCATGGAAAAGAATGAGTTCACCATAAATTAGAATCCATTGCTATATTCTAATTCTAGACAGATTTTTCAGCCAAATTTCAGCCAAATCATATTTCTGTTTGTTATGACAAGAATGATCTCAGAATAGGTTACATATACAAAATAAAATTAAATAACAATTTGTGTTCTGTCTACAAATTACATGTACACATCTTAGAAGGTGTTATCTCCTGTATAACAAGCATTTTGTCCTCAGCTGTTCATCATTGGCGCCCCGTAACAAATCAAACTCTATGTTAACTTGCTTCTGTGATATCTGTGAATACCAGAGATCAATTTTATGCAGACATGTTAATTGAATTTTTCAGTGTTAGAAACCATTCATTTATGGTGCTTATGACATTTTCAAAGACAGACAACCGACCACAGTATAGCCGCTGTAGGTGAGAGGATTTTGGATCTAAGGCTCACTTCCAGACGGATGATTGATATGTAATTTAAATTTATGGTATATGTATCAGCAGATGGAAATAGAATAGAGTAAATGTCTTTGCCACCTGTGAACTGGTGCATCCTACCAATTACCAGCTGAACTGTATTACATTTAAGTAGTTCAACAGAATTCTAATTAATTTTCGAGAAGAGACTTTCTGTCAACCTATTAATAAATCCAGGTTTCTAGTTGAGGATGTGGAGGTTATTTAACTGTACAGGGAGCCTGTGGAAGCTGTTGGGCAGAGCATAGTTCACTCTAGGTATGTCACTCTTGTTATGCTCTGCTCAACTAATTGAAAAGCATATTGGTAGAACAGGAAACAATTGAAACAAAGGAGGCAGACTGAGCACTCCAAAAAAGACATAAGTGAATTAGAATTGATGAATCCGATGAGACTGGATTAACAGTGTCACTTTAAATAAAGCCCTATTTCGTTCATAAAATTGCACCTAATCTGTCACTACAACTACTAAAAACATTGAGGGTAGACACTGATGGTTTCATCTTGACACAAGCAACTAAATTCTTGCCATAATAAGAGGCAGCATATATTAAAAGGGGTCCTGAGTTCAGCCTCTCAGAATGAAATGTTTCACTCAATAACTTACACAACTCTATCCAGTAGGCATTGGCTCAGTTCCAAGAGAAAGAGCTTCATTCCATTAGAGAAGAGCCTGAATGGCTTTATGTTTATAGATTCTCGGAATTCGCAGAAATCTTATCTCCTAATTAAAAAAAACCTCTACTCCTTAGTATCAATGTATGCAACTATAGAGTACTACAGCTGATAAAAATAGAGTGGGATATTCTCTCAATTTCAAAGGTGGGAAATTTAATTTTCTTCCTTAGTGGTCTTGAAAATTGCATAGAAATTTGAAAGAAAAAAAACTTTTTCACATAATGTTAGTTGCTACATATGTATTGTGGGTGTTAACAACACTGCTCCTCGTTACCATGTTTACAGTGTAGCATCCAGAATTTACAACTTAAAATAATGGGGAAGTTCCGTGGAGATAGTTTTGGCTGAATATTAGAGAGAATTTTCTAACAATTGGAGTGTCCACAAAAGTCCGTCAGGGGTTGTATGTCCAAATCAACGGGAATGTCCAATCTCCAATTGTCAGGAATGGAGATGGAATAGTTCCTTCCAAAATTGTTATTCATTGGTAAAATCTTAACTCCTTTTGAGATGTTTACATCTCAAATATCTGTATTTTGCCATTTGTGAAAATTAGTTTATTCAATTTTAACTATATTTGTAGTTTTTTGTCTTTTGGAAGATTGTTTTGAAATATTTTATAGGAAAAGTATGTTATATAGTATACAAAAATACCTATATATGTGAAACAAAATAGAATAACTTAAATAAGTAATTTATCAGTTGGCGTGAAATATTGTATGATTTGAAGTTGTATGAACTTCTTAGATAGCATTTATCTCTATCTGCCAGTTGTAGAGGTGGGGGGGGCGGTGGCTTGAGTTGGCTACCAAGGGATTATCCTCAATATCAGCTTGTTCATAGAAGACATGTTGGTGAATTAATATTTCTTAAGTTGGAGTTCCTAAGGATTTGAAAAGAAACTGGGTTTTCCCAGAGCAAAAAAGGACAAAAAACAGTAATAAATTTCAGTGTGATAATATGATAGACTACCTAGGTGTTATAGTGCATAGATCTTTGCTAGCATGATGTAGAGCATTCACAAATTGTAAACATTAAACACTTCAAGTAATGTGAATGTATGCAAAATACCTCATACATAATAATTACCCAGTAAATAACTTTTACTGAATAGTTCTATTATGGAAAGAATTCATAAAAACAGAGTAAATACTGACATTTAGGCTGTGCAGTGCTTTCCTATACCTTTAAATGCCAAGGACATTGAGCATGGAAAACAAAAACCACAATATTTTTCTGGAGCAATTTTTGAATACAAGAGAGTTTCTGTCCCATCCTGATTACATACCAGCAATGGAAACCTTTAGCCTGAGTACTCAGCTATCTGAACACCTCAAGACTATCCTACAAAATATATGAGGAGCTCTATCTCTACAAGTAGATGTCTGACCTTCAGTTAGTCTCTCTGTACTAAGCCTAGTACAAAGGGTGAATCCAAGAGAGAAAAATGATTAATAAGATATAGGCTTTTCCCTAAAAATGATCACATTTGCTGCGTATACTGAGGAGATTTTGACAAATGGAAAGATTACAGGCTTAGGAATAAGGCAGACCCAAGATTGAATCTCGGCTATAAATCTGTTAGCTGTAGAAACTTGGGCTTAATTGCTATAAACTTCAGGTTTCCTTCAGCTTTAAAAATTGGATAATGTCTCGATTCACAAGGATGTGGGAAGATGAAATTAAACATGTCGATCTATCTATCTATCTATCTATCTATCTATCTATCTATCTATCTGTCTGTCTATCCATTCACACACACACACACTCACACATATATTTGAGTTTGGGATCTGGAAGGTGTTTAACATAATTGCTATTGTGATAGAATGAGTACCATACTATTTAACCACTGAGGAGAGCAAAACTTTATTGATAGTCTGAGATTTTTTTTAAAAAGTAAAGAAAGAAAGGAAAGAAGGAAGGAAAGAAGGAGGAAGGAAGAAAAGATAGAAGAGAGGCAGGGAGGAAAGGAGAGAGGAAAGCAGGAAAGAAAAGAATGAAAGAAAGAAAGAGGGAAAGAAAGAAAGGAAAAAAGGAAAGTAAAGAAAAAAAGAGAAAGATGGAGGGAGGGAGGAAGAGAGGGGAGGGTCAGGAAAAAAATAGATATAGCCCCTTTTCTTGGCATCAGTAGTATTTGCATCCTGGGGCTGTTGTGGAATATAAGATCAACACAGAAAAGTGAAACATCTGTCATAAATTATTAGAAAATAGAGAAAAAAGAAAAACAGAAAAAAGCTCCCATTCATAATCAAAACAGTGACTATATACTACTCTGCTGGGTTTTGATTTGGCACATAGCACTATTCCCTCATTCTTGTCCTCTCCAACACATTAGAGGATCTGGAGGCCTAATAACTGCATTGCACAGAAGATCTGCCAGCAAGATTCAGGATTAGGTGCCACTCAACGAGAAACATGAGATATGGAATGTGTAAGAGAAGCAGAAGTCTTACGATTGTTCTTCCAGCTACAGTGGCCCCAGATGTTTTTCTTAGTATCCTGTCTCAGTGCTGGAAGCTATGATCATTACTGGCAGTTATTTATAATTTTTGCAGTTTCTAACTCTTTGAAAGTTAGCAGTTAATTGAAATTTAGGTCTTTCTTGACGTTTGTTCCTTCAGCTCTTCTAACAGTTTATAAGCACCTACTATCTAAATTCCTTTCTGCTTGAAATACCATGATTTTTCTTTTTATGTTTTTGACCTAACCTTGACATATAAACAAGCCTAAAGAAAAACAAACAAAAAATAGACACACACATATGTAACAAATATAAACAAAAGCCTAAAGAAATGCATAAAAACATAGAGCTATATCATGTTCATAGATGGGAAGACTCTATTTCAAAAAGTCTTAATTGTCCCTTAATTAGTTTTGTTTTGGTGTAACTTCTCAAATAATTAAGATAGTGGTTGATGGAACAGGGTAGACTCCTGAGGTAGACCTCTGGTATAAAATAGAGAGCACAGAAAACGTTTTATATCTCTATAAATATTTAGTATACAAGTGATGTGAGATGTGATACTGCAGATCAGTGGAGAAAGAATGGACAATTCCATAAGTTGGTCCAGTAAAATAAGTTATCTGTAAGAAAAATAAATAGTAAGAAAAATAAATAAATAAAATCAGATCTCTCAGCATGCCATGCAAAAAATAAATAAATAACTCTAGTTAGATTTAAAACCTAAACTTAAAAGGCAGAATTTTAGAAATTGAGAAGAATATATTGGTAGTAATTTCATTACCTCAACAGAAAGAAAGTGAAACATGAAAAGCAATCTATGAATGAATAAAATGACAGTTGTGACTACAATTTAAAAAAAGGAAAGAAAGAAAATAGATTGCAATATTGTCTTTAATTCTTCAGCTCTCTCTATATCTGTATTATTGGAGTGTGACTGTCCAGTTCTTCTTAATATACAAATAAAATACATTTACCTGCCCTATGACTTTGGGCTTAGCCATGTGACTGACTTTGGTCAATAGAATGAGGCAAAAGTAATAGTATACTGACCCTCTTGTTAGGCCTTATGGGACATTGCATATTTTCACTAATCCTGTTGCTCTTTTTCCATCACCACGAGAATAAGGAGGAAAAGATATAAGTAGAGTAGAGCCATCCCAGGAGACCCATCTCAGCTAAGCTTAACCTGAATTGATTGACCTTCAGCCATCCAGGATAAGAAAATAATAATAAATGATTGTTGTTTTAAAACCCTGAGTTTGGGGATGGTTTGTTGTGCAGCAATGGCTAACTGATACAACTGTGATCCACAAAGAAATTTACGTTCCACGTATTCTTGATATGCATTATCCCTAGCTATGCATTTTGCTGCCCTTCCCTAATTCCACCATTATTATTAATCCTAGTTGACATGCCCTATACCCCAGTTTTCCTTATTTTCATGTTAACAATCAAGGTCAAATGCTACTGTTTCCACAATTTTTCTCAGTCTCCTTTTGTATGAAATGAAAGAAACGTGCCACATACTGACTGATACCATCATTATCTGTTTATCTGCTCTTATTTCCCATACAATTTTTTTAAAGCTAGATTCTTTAATCTTATACTAATCTGTACCCTCCATAGAACTTTACAGATAATGCATTCTTAATAGTCGTACAAAAAAAAGGAGAAGTAATGATTGATATAGCTGATATTCATTGTTATAAAGACAAATTTTTATATTACATAGAGAAATTAATTTCATTTACAAATTATTCCTCCAGATTTAAGTTTTCCCCTTACTTTTCTATGGCGATTGTGATAGAGAGAGTTAAAGTATAAATAAGGCAAGATGACAATCATGCCTCTACAGATGTTAAGTAATCTTCAAATGATGATCTACCATCCTCAAGGATAATATGTCAAACTTAGGAAGTAGAAAACCCCTACAGCTAGTGTATGGGGAGTTAACTAATTAGACTATTAGCAGTAAAAATTGCACCGTAAATGGTTTCCAAGTGACAGTATTTTGCCTTAGTAAACTTTAAGAGGCAATAGCTGGATTTCAAGAAGTGGAATGTTATTTCATGAATGATATACTTCACTTAGCCTAAGAATTTCTTTTTCCTTTGGAAATTAAGTTAAAATATCTATATTTTCTTGTGTTGTAACTTAGAAAGTGGTATCTCTATATGCTTTTTAGCAATTAGTTCATGAATGGAAGACATAATAAATTGCCCACAAAACTTCTCTGGTAGCTTTTAAATTGCACATAGTGGGACCAGATCTTGTATTTAGTCAATTCTATTCTATTACCATGATTGCAAAAGTCCTTTAAAAAAAAATTATGCTTTTACTTTAACACTACATTAGGCAAGTTGATATATTTGCTTTTCAAACAATTTTTTTCTTACTTAATTTGCTTCTGACACGTTGAGGATAGGGAAAAAAAGAAACAAAACTTTCGGTAAAAAGTTTTTGATCACGTGATTTAGGTGATTTTGGAGGCTATGCTTACACGTAAGATGGAATAGATAGGTTTCAGGAAAGTGAAGAAGCTTAAGATTTGGGGTTACCTATAGGACTTATTTATAAATACTCATTTTTTCTTTCTGCTTTGTGGAATGGTGGAAATCTGCAAGACTTAGCTTAACCATCACCTCATAGACTTAATTTATAGGCCATATCTATATTATTCTAAACTTCCTACTACTTATGCGCTTCTCAAACAGATCAATACTTAATTAAATAATTCATCATTACTTCCTGAATATAACTTTTAATAATATTTTAATACTTAAAATATTTGATATTAGGCTAACACGTGGAATGGAAACTTTTAAAGGGTATTTGAGATTTATTTGGGATCAAAAAGAAGATGAAAAATGACCTTTGTGTTTATATGTCACTGTAGCAAATCATATTGTTCTAAGATTTCAGTGATGCGTAGCAGTGGAAATAACAGAGATGAGTACAAAAGACTTTTCTGTAGACTGAGTTTTCCAGGTCGTTTAACCCACTCTAATGTCTTCAGAACACTCCAACAGAGTTAATGATAACAGATTGTCACATTATTATCCTCATGATGACCGGTTTAGGTAGAAGATAAAAAATCCTATACAGTAGTCCCCCCTTATCTGTGGAGGAGACCTTCCAAGGTTCCCAGTGGATGCCTGAAACCACAAATAGTACTGAACCCAATGTATACTATGTTTTTTCCTCTACATACATACCTATGGCAAAGTTTAATTTATAAATTACGCACAGTAAGAGATTAACAATAATAAAATAGAACAGTTATAACAATATACTGTAATAAAAGTTACTATAGATCTTAGCAATCTCAGCATATGATTTCTTTTCTTTCCTTATTAAGTCAAGAACTTTCACCTTTTCATTTAAAGGAAACACTTTATGGCTTCTCTTTGGCATATCCGAATTGCCAGCATCACTACTGTTGCACTTTGGGGCCATTATTAAGTAAATAAGGGTTACTTGAATGCAAGCACTGCGATACTAAGACAGTTGATCTGATAACCAAGACAGCTACTAAGTGACTAAGGGGCAGATAGAGTACACAGCACGGATATGCTGGACAAAGGGATGATTCACGTCCCGGGTGAGGCAGAGCGGAGTGGGACAGCATGAAATATCATCATCCTACTCAGGGTGGTGTGCAATTTAAAACTTATTTTTTATTTCTGGAATTCTCCATTTAATATTTTTAGATTTCAGTTGATTGCAGGTAACTGAAACTGTGGAAAGCAAAATCATGAATGAGGGGGGACTACTGTACTCCCAAAGCTATGGGTAAAAACAGTGATCATAAACTCATCAAGTTTGTGCTCTCTCTCTCTCTGGCACACACACACACATATCATGTGCATTGGCGTATGGTGTCATTTTATTAGAAAGTACAAACTATTGAGAAGGAAATCAAGAGATGGGAAATAAACAAAAGCAAAAAAGGCCAGTATAGACAAGGCTTGAGTGATAAAAGTCATGCCCTTTGCTCTTAGAACTTCTCAGGCTCTCACTCACAACCACATAAGCATCTTTAAAAGCAATTCTAATAGATAGGATAGTCTGGCTTCGCAATTCATGACATTAAGAACAGACTGGGAGAAGATCAATGGGCCTCTAGAAATAGACACAGGACCATTCTATGAATTGAGAGTTGACAGCCTCATGGCGTCAGCCAGAAGAAACTGTAAGAAACCTATTAAATAATTCTACATGCAAAGCAACTTATTAGTAATTCATAAGTAGAAAACAGCCGAGAGATTACTGTAAAGAAAATATTGGGCTGAGCCAAGGTCGTTCTGTCCAATAAAGGTGGGTACTAGCCACATGTGGTTACTGAGCGCTTGAAATGTAGCTAGTATAAATTGAAATGAGTTGTGAAAATAAAATATAACACAGATATCCAAGAATCAGTATTAAAAAAAAGTAAAATATCTTATTAATAATTTTATTTTGATTACATGTTGAAATGACATTTTTGATATATTAGGTTTATAAAACATATTTTTAAAATAAACTTTACCTGTTTCTTTTTCCTTTAAAATTACATATGTGGCTTGAGTTTGTGGATCAGATATTTGTATTGAACAGGGCTGGTCTAAGAAATTTCAGCGGTATCATATAATTACTGATTAATGCAGTCACAAATTATCTAAGAATTGAATGTATCTATTTCCCATCACCAATTTACTGCATAGCTTTCATCAGAAATTTCATCTAGAAATCTGCTAGACATATTCCATTTCAAGGAAACATAAAGAAAACATTTAAAAGCTATTACCTGAACCAGTTTCTTACCTTCTAAGAAACTCAATTCCACAGCCTACTAGAGTTTTAAAGTCTTTGACGTACTTATCCAGAGCTTCTGGATACTGACCATTTTTCTTCTAAAACACTCAGAGATAATTAAGGTTATGTGCTTATGAATGAGAAAGTTTTTAGTGAAAGTTATCTATGTAGTTTGAAGAAGTGTCAGCATGTCCTAATTGAAAGAGTGAGGCACCTGTGCAGCACCAACACCTAACAAAACCAAAGTCCATAGCACAGATCTGAACTACTCTCAATGCCATTTCTGCTATGGTAGACTTATTCACGCCCTTTGTACTTATACCAAGCCCAACCAGTGTTTGCTTCAACCCTGCTTCCCAGTTCTGGCTCTTGGAGGCACGTAATGATTACTCAGACTATGGGTAAGAAATGAACAGGAAAGGAGGCAGAATAGAAGAAAGAGCGTGAGAACATTTAGATAAATAATAGAACTCTAGAATCTTGAAAACTAAAAGTCTCAGATAAGACAAATATCATCGCAATGCAAAATACATTTCTTTAGTTTGTGGAAAAGTAGAACGGGACCTAAAATCTAAGGATCAGAGCACAAAACACTAAATTCCACAAAAAGTGCCAGTAGTTGAACTCAGTAAATCATGATTCTAAGTGTCAATGTGAAACGACTATTTTGATTGAAAAATTATTCATGTGTTTGTGTTGTCATATTAGTCTTGCAAACATTGTCTTTGAATTTAAAGGTTTATATGAGCAGGATTATTTTCTTTTAATGAAGTATTAAATATAGTTCTAATACACATTGTTTCTGTATTCCTGATTTGAGTAGGTGTTGTGTGACTTTCTGGTCATCAATTTCATATTAGCAAAGCCAAATGGTGGATATATATGAAGCAATAATGGATAGTCACTGCATTTCTAAGAAATGTTTTCTTTGGGAATCATATTCAATTGCACTAGAGCTGTTTTGATGACTACTTCTAGGTCAAATTAGTAAAACCTATAATAAGAGTAATAGCTAAAATTCATTGCTCACTTACTAAATATCAGAAGCTATCCTCACAACAACTTTCTAATTCAGAGTTATTGATAACCCTAAGGTAAATCAAAGCAGTTAAGAGATCAAAGAGTAAGTAGTTGAGGGGGTTTCAAACCTATGCAATCTGGATCTACAGTCTAAATTTTTAACCACAGCTCTCTTCTGCCGCACTGGGAGAACTCTGCTCTTCAATCTCTCAATCCTACCTATCAAAACACAAGTTCTCTGGAGCCTCATTGGTCTCATTGGTTGAGGGTTGACTTTTAGAGCATGAAATCCTGGGGCCATTTTGGGCTGCCCTGTGTTGGCTGAAAAAGCTTCTATGGTGCTACAGAAGAACTTGAGGCAGAGAAGCAGCCATGCAATGCAGAGTCTTGAGGAGAGAAGATGTCAGTGAGTACAAGAATTGTCCCCTGTGGCTGTAGGTGGATCCAGGGATTAATTGGGACATTAACAGCATCTGGTACTGAGGTATAATTACAATATGGTCAGATTCTCTGAAAACACACCGAATCCTACAACAAATTTCCTCTGTGAATGTGTAAGCCTTTTCCCCCTAACCTTAGACTTGGCCTAAAAGTAACTTTTGCTTTTAGGCTGATTCTATCCTTCGTTTTATCGCAGAAGTATGTCTGCACAAACTAATAAATTCAACAGACATGAACTAAATTATGGTATCTACTGTATTAAACACTAGGACAGTTCTATCAAAAATATCAATCAAATTAACTATTAGGTATAAAATAGTCAAAATAAATTGTTTAACAGAATGTTTCACTTTTTTGTAATGTGCTCATATCTTGAATGAAAATCCTGAGTATAGTTGGTGCACTCAGAGTTGCTTGAATGGCATGGCCTCACACAGGTATTCCAGGCAGGACAGAAACGGTTGTGGAATGCCTTAACTAATATTTATTTTATAATTTGTCTTATATCCCCACTCCTATTACCTATATTGTGAAAGAAAGGCTATTTTTCCCATTTATTTCACAATTTTATTCATGTCAATGAACTAAACAATTAGACAGGAATAAGAACTAGACTGTTCAGATAATCAGTATAGAAAGAAGCACAATATGACAATGATGTAGTAAGAGGGAAGCATTCTTAGGGGTACAGATTTTTACAAGAAATACAAAGTCTTAAGTTATAACTAAATATTCAAATCATTGTATTTTGTATGCTTTTTGTTTATACATAAACATTAAGTGGACTTAGTTACTTTAACTTAGTCCCTAAGGAGAATAATTTTAAAATCATATGAGGATACTTACAGAGCATTTGTTAATACCTTTTGGAGTTGGAAGGGAAATCATAGTGTAAGTTTTGAATAATTTTCCTCTGTAATTTGTTTTGAGAAGGGGCAGTATATTTAATCTTTTCCTAATATTTAGCTATATGAGAAATGAGAATAAGTATAATCTTAGAAGAGAATTTTGAAATGTGTATTTCACACATAGAATTTAAATTGTTATCAATATTACAGTAAAAATAGTGAGTTACACACTTTTTCAAAAATATCTTGTTTTTTCTACTTGAGGCTTTTCAAAGAATAAAGACGAAGATGTGTGAAAAATATTTTTAAGACTATCTAAAGTGTAATGGAAAGCATTATTTCTGAGTTCTATAAAAAGTCAAATTAAAGAAAACAAAAAAGAATAAAATTACACTAAATTTTGTTTTCTTTACTAATTAAATGACTACTATCATATTAAAGTTGGAATATATGAATACTATCTGCTATCATATATAAAACCCCCGCATTTCACTGGAAAAAAAAAATAAATAAAGTTGGAATAATTATTAAACTATAGTATTCATATTTCAGAGTCTTATATGCCATGTTATATGCTTTAGTTTAAATTAAATCTGTAAACTTATTTGTCTATAAAAATTAATATAGGAAATTGTTTTTTCTATTTTTTTTGGAAATAGCCCCTTCAACTTGCATTAGTATAAGTAAGTGTTAATTTTACACTGTTGTTAACACAAAGCATCTTTAAAGTTATAACACAGCAAAATATCTACTATATAACATATAAGATATCTTAAGTCATTTGAAAATGTTTGACCTAAAAATTCTAAAATTTATCTTTTCAATGAGCCTGACCAGACGCTGTATACTTGAAAGTCATTATTTTTTCTTTTATAAAATTGTTTGTACTGAATTGCCTTTTGATATTTGATATTGATTTGTATTAAGGGACATAATAAGAATCAATCATATTCAAATACAGGAATGAGTTGGGCATGTTATCTACCATGTCTGACAGTATTCTATGAGGGGGTTGGGCTGGAGTGGGGGTGGGGAATGTCTCTCTTTTCCTACTACAAAGAACAATTGTTCACCTCCTGAATAACTTTATTTTTCCAGTCTTATTTTGTTGCTATTGTTATTGTTTGGTGAAGATGGGGAAAGTCGTTTATTTGAATCTCATGAATTCTGTAATTAATGCTATTTGTAGTATTTCCTTCTGTTTGGCTGCTAGGAGATTTAATCCAAATGACAGCCAAAGTGTAGCCAATGAACTATCCTGGGTTTTATATCTTCCATTTTGTTTTCTTATTATTTTCTCTTCATTTTTATATATATTCATTTATTTTATTTGCCTATTATTATTATTTGTGTGTGTGTGAGGAAGATCAGCCCGGAGCTAACATCCGATGCCAACCCTCCTCTTTTTGCCGAGGAAGATTGGCCCTGGGCTAACATACGTGCCTATCTTCCTCTACTTTATATAGGACGCCGCCACAGCATGGTTTGACAAGCAGTGCGGCTGTGCGCGCCCGGGATCCGAACCTGCCAAACCTAGGGCCACTGAAGCAGAGCATACGAACTTAACCACTCCACCACTGGGCCAGCCATATTTGCCTATCATTTGTTTATATTTTTGTAAATTGTATCAACTGTTGTTATGAAATGTGTTATACAAATAATCTATGAGAATTACTATAACATTTTCTATTTCCCAATTTTCTAAAATATTTATTAATGTTTTATCAATTTTAAGTGTTTCATTTATTCACAGATATATATGATGTGCCTATTATGAATGACCTAGGAATACAATCTTGGATAAA
The DNA here is from genome assembly GCF_057802395.1 of Ceratotherium simum simum. Classification (NCBI taxonomy): domain Eukaryota; kingdom Metazoa; phylum Chordata; class Mammalia; order Perissodactyla; family Rhinocerotidae; genus Ceratotherium; species Ceratotherium simum. The sequence continues at coordinate 52,136,458 of NC_141906.1, forward strand.
ATTTAAAAAAAAAATCTCTACTCTTTTGAAATTACCTTTCTAGTGTGGAAAGAGAGGCATTGAATGAATGAACATCTAAAAATGTAAAATATTTTGAAGTGACAAATATTTTGGAAGAAATAAATCAAGTTAAAGGGATAGACAATGTTGGGGTTGGGTGTTTTTTTAATTTATTTGTTTGTTTCTGGGTGATTGTGGGAAGATTTTCTGCTGAGGGGATGTTTGCTCTGAGACATGAAGAAAGTAAGGGTGCTAGCCATATGGCTTTTCTGGTGGCAGAAGGGACAGCAGATAGAGATGCCCTGAGGCAGGAGTGTTTTGATGTGTTCTGGGAGGTTAGTATGCTGGAGAAGAATGAGTCGGGGGGGAGAGTGGAACAAATGAAATCAGAAAGCTGGTGGGACAAAAAAATCAAACAAGTCAATGTGAGGTATTGTGAAGAATTTAACTTTTCCTCTCTATGTGGTGGGAAGCTCTTGGAGTGTTTTGAACTGAGCAATGTCATGATTTAATTTATGTTTTAAGCATTTGTTGATAGATTAGATATGACATGGAAGAAACCAAAAAGTGTAAAGGATGTTACCAGTGTTTTGTGCCTGAGTAACTGGATGGTAGGAGTTGCCTGGGCAACTTAAAAGAGGGAATTTCTGCTTATGGAGATTGAGAAGATGGCAGGTTTCAGATGGGGAGATTGAGGAGTTCATTTTCAGAGTGTGAGATGCCTATTTGACATACAAGTAAAATCAAAAAATAGGAGGTTGGACATAGGAATTTGGAGTTTAAGAAAGCTGAATTGGCTGGAGATAGAAAATTGAGAGTCTGCAATGGTGTTTCATGCCAATAATCTACGAGAAGACAGGGAAAGAAAGAATTATATGGACTAAAATATAGGTTACAAAGATAAGGAGAATTAGCAAAAGAGCCTGGGAAGGAGCAGCTGCAGAAATTGAAGGAAAAACTGAAGAATGGTGATTCAGATGCCTTGTAAAGATAGCTTTTCAAAAAGAGGAAGTGAACAGCCATAACAAAAGCTGCCATAGGTCTGCTAAGATCAGAACTTAGTATTGACTTTCTATTTATTTTGATTCCATTCTTACTTTGCCAAGAGCTTTGGCAGTGGAGTGACAGTTATGGTGGGAGTGAATGCCTGGTTTGAGTGCCTTTGAGAGGAAATGGGAGGAGAAAAAGCAAAGAGAGCAAATACAGTGAGATTTTTCTCTAAAGCAGTATTACCAATATTAACAATCTTAGTAATAATTATATAAAAGTAAATAATTGTTTGCAAAAGCTATGATAACTTGATTGCATAAGTCTACATTGGACGTATTCACAACTACAAGATATAATTCCATTTCTTTTCTTAGAAATTTTATTTTCAGGCTCCAAATTTTCAATATTTTGAGTAAACTTTTTTGCTTACTTCTGCTTCTTCTCTAAGTTTCCCCCAATTTGACCTGCCTGGTTAGAAAATAATTCATTGAAGACGTCTAACTGGTTGGGTGGTTGAAATAGTTGCTGTATTGTAAAGCATTTGAAAAGAGGCATTATTATCATATTCGCGTGTTATACCTTTTGTAAATTAACAAAAATCTAACAAGAGGTGAAGTTAGAATCCAATGTCATTTTATAACTGGAGGAGATGCTTCCCTGTGAAATGAAATGATTCTTACTATAATAAACACCCATAGCTAACTGAAATCATTTAACTCCTGGAATTTTTTTATTTAAATACACTGATGATAAATAAAACATTGAATATTGAATTGTAATAGATATATTTATATATTTCAAAACAAAATACAATTTATCTCAAAATAAAACAGCTAGAATTTGTTATCAGATAAAATGCATGCACATCCAAACAATTTAAATTTATAATCTCATTTGGTATTGTTTCTATATTAAAGTTTCATAGCTTGACTTTTTGATGCATTAAAACTTAGAGGCAGTCTGGAAGTGTGGAATGATATGATATTTGTCATCAGAAAGCATGTGAGTCCTAACTCTGCTTCTTCAAAACACTATGATGGGGCCAGCCCGGTGGCATAGTAGTTGAGTTCACGAGCTCTGCTTCGGCAGCCCGGGGTTCACAGGTTTGGATCCCAGGCACGGACTTACACACCTCTTATTGAGCCATGATGTGGCAGGCGTACCACATGTAAAGTAGAGGAAGATGGGCACAGATGTTAGGTCAGGGCCAATCTTCCTCAGCAAAAAGAGGAGGATTGGCAACAGATGTTAGCTCAGGGCTAATCTTCCTCACCAAAAAAAAAAAAAAAACCAGCATGATATGGAGCAAACCTATAGTCTCAGGTTCCACACTCATAAAATTAGAATAATCAGAATATCCACGATACTGGATCACTGTGGGATTTAGTGGGATGAACTATGCCCCATAGGTCACATGCCTTGTGCTCTTTGTGAAAGGGAAGTACTTTATCTACAAACAGTGAAAAATGAGAGAAAATGAGAAAGAAATTCTAAAAACTTAGATTTAGTCTTACAAGAACATCTTTGTCCTAAAGACCATAAATCAGTCACATTTCCAGAGATACAGATCTTTATGAAATATACCTTTAGTCCAGTCTTCTATATCTGGAATTCAAGAAAAATTAAATGAAACACCATGATTTAAGAAAACTACTATGAAAGAACAAAAGAAGTAAGGAAATTTCTGGTATAACTAGTTTCCAAATAGAAATCACTACATTAATGCAGATTGCAATTCCAAATTATAAAAATAATAAAAGTGATAATTTATATTTGCTTCAAGAACACCTCGCCCTGCTTTAACAAATAGGCTATCTAATATATGTTGAAATATACCAGTTATGATAATTTGTTATGCTGATCTTTTCCATATTTTAAAAATGTTTTTTAGTATCAGGAAAGGCATTGAAAAATAATGGTAAATATCAGAAGAGAATTTTCTACTTGCTGCTAATAAATAAAATTTTGTAGAATTTAAAAATATTTTAAAGATCACTATCTAGTGAGTATAGTTTGACTTGTGGGCTTCCACAAACTCTCTCTTACAACTATGTTTTGAGACACCTGTGTGGGAGAGGAGGTAGGGGATAGGAGATTTTAATCAATGCTATAATGATAAATAGTGAAACACTAAGGTTTTTACTTGTAATCTAAAACAAATTAGGGTGATTATTTTAAAAAATTGTTAACTTTTGTGAAATTTCAAATTGTGTCTTTTTCATGTCATCTAAGAATTAGCTAGATTTTAGTGTCTGAACTCAATTATTATACTATTTATTTTTATTTTTAGAGATAAAAAAATTGTCGATAAATTATAACCAAATAAGTTTAAGTTTTTGTTCCAGCTATGATATCAGTAACAGTATTTACTGAGTCTGTATAGAAAATGGTTCCATTGAGGGCCATTTGTCAGCAGAGAAAAACCTAAGCAATATACAAAACAAACAAAAGACAAAATAAAAAATAAAATGAAAAGGATGTACTAGATTGCTACAATTCAATAGTAGTGAAATGTGGCTACTAAAAATGTTAGTGGGAAATACTATCCAGAATGGAGGCTGCTTTGATGTCACTCTCCTCTGTTCTGGTCAGACTCCCATCTGGAAGAGAGACATTAGCAACCTAGAGGTGGCTGGGTGAAAAGTGAGCAGGAGATGATAAGTCTCTATCACCTGAACAAAGGAAAAATAAATTGATGATATGTAGTCTGGAGAAGAGGAGACTTAGACACAATATGCATATTCTCACTTGTTTAAAAGGACTGTCATGTGGAAGAGTGATTAGAACAGATATGCCTTGCTCCAAAAGGACTCTGAACCAAGGCTAGCAATCAGCAAGATATTTCTGCTCAGTATGATAAAAAGATTCTGACAATTTTAATTATGGGATGTCAGTGAATGTTTCATAGTAAGAAGTATTCTGCACTTGGAAAATGGACATGATATCCAAGGTCACTTCCAACACTGAGAGTCTTTGATTTTGTGCATTAAACTAGATTTGAAATTTAGAATATTATTTAGAATAATTTTAATAGGAATCTTTGCACATGGGTTTAAGGTAATTTGAAAAGTTTATATTATTATGCCCTATCTCTATCTCTGTTTCTATACTGTCTATCTGCCTAGCTCATGAATTCAAACTCTGCATAATTTAAGCTGTATAAAGAGAAAAAACTTTCATACAGCATATTCTAATAATCTTATACTACTAAAATGGAAAAACCCATAATGATTGGTTATTCATTAAAAAAATTGTTCTCGTTTCAACCTACTAAAACAGGAATTTCATCTAGCTCAATCAAATATCATGAGTCAAATAATGTGTTGGAGATGGCAATGGAACAGGTCAAGTAAATGTGCAATTACAGTAGACTGCGCTAAGTGTTACAGGGGAAATATTTAGAGGCACTAGGCTAAGCCACATCTATGTTTGTAAAAGTATTACTTCAAGAAAATCCAACATTCAAAACTATAAACTTAAAAAATAAAATGTGACTATTTATAAAGACAACTTTCTCATGTAGAGATAATCCCTGATAAATTTATTTGGCAAACTTCTCAAAAATATAATTCTTTTGTGATTAAGTATATTCCGGACACTCATCTCCTCACTTTCAAAGTGCATAAGTAAGCTTGCGGTAGAGCATCTATAGCACAGGGAAGCTGTCTCGTCTCATGCTTTCTAAGAACTTTGTCAGCTAAGACTTTGTGCAATAATAATTTAATGCCTTACTGTTAAATAATATGAGAGAAGTGTATAAAACCTTTCAAGAAATGTATTTAGGAAAAATTCCCTCTCACTTTGTCTGCCTCAACCTTTAGTTAACCAAAAACAGAAGAAAAAAACATTTTGATCCCCAAATTATTTCAAGTCTTGACTAAAGATGTTAAAAGTGGTTCACTCAGAACTCTCCTTAATAAAAATTGTCTCCTGTTGTTTAATTTTTCAAAAATTCTCATCCAAGAGAGAATCTTCATACTAATGTTTATCGCCATTACATTAAAAAAATCAATCTTTTGAAAAATAGATATGAAATTTTTCGGCACACCTTTCATTCTGAAAAATACAAGTGGAGATAAATACATTTAAGGGAACAAAGCAAAAGATAAGAGCAAAAAATATAAAATAGTTATAGAGTAATAAGAAAATTGAAATCAAAGATCTTAAGTGATCTCCAATGCAGAAAACACTGACATGAGCAATGCACTGCTTGGTGATATACACGGACAAGTGGTGAAATGACTCTGGACACTCAGCTATGGGGGCATTCAAAAATCAAGAAAAGTTTGTGTAGGAGAAATAGAAAATGGGTTCAAAGTTTCTTTTAAATCTACCTAATTACTTGTTCCTCAAGATCGTAGTGTATTTTAAGTCACTGCCCTTACAAGATAAGACTTTTCTGGACTTCTTCTTGGATAGACAAGAAAGAAGTTAAAAATGCATGATTTTCCATATCTGAAAGACCTTTGATGGAGCAGAAAGTAGCAGTGGGTATAGTCAGGACTCCTAGATATGGAGTCTCTGAGAGAATCTCTCAGACTCGTAGTTGAACTAATACCTATAGCATCTATTGATTCCAAGTGTTGGATTCCTCAGCAGGGAAATTTAAGATTCTTGCAAAGCAGGAGAATAAATCACTTGCATACATACATACCTACATGAGTATTTGATATTTCAAATAAAACATCAGACAGGAATCGCATGAGAAGTCCGAAAATGTGGGGATATTATTGCTCATATACTAGCACTCAATATTTTCTTACTAATTAAGTATGCATTGTTGTGAATGATATATTATCTTTTTAGTGGCATCAACTGAACTGAATTACTCATTAGGATGATGTCTTTTTCCTTTGTGCTTTCCTCTGAACTACCCCGTTGCCAGCTTTGCTTCTCTACAAGAGTATCTCAAAAGCAACTTAAATATGTCCAAACCAAAACTCATGATTACACACACCCTTATTCTTGTGGTGGATTGAACGACTGTTCTCAATTCTTAAACCTCAAAGCAAACCAGTGATGAAGGTATGATTACCCCCATTTTATATATAAGGAATTTGAGGTTAAGAGAAGTAATGTGTTCAAAGTCACACAACCAAAATGGGAAAAATTCAAGAGTTGACCTTATGTCTACAGGACGTTAAAGCCTATGCCTTTCTGTCACATAAAATATATAGTAAGAATAATATACTTGGAAGAAACTTTCAAAGCTTGGTTCTATTCAAATGTAAGTTGTATACTTTTGCTGCTATCCATATGTAAATTATTATTTAATTCTCTTCAGAATAACTATAAAATATATTTTCCATTTTGTATATTTTTCCTAGGCTCTTTGATATAAAAATATTAAAAATTTACTGTATTGTTCCCAAGGGTAATACTAACTGAGCATAAAACCTCAAATACTTAAATAAAGACCTTCAAAACAAAAGATACGTTGGAGATTAATTAGATATATTAATGCATATACCAAAATATTGAAGGAACAAAATAAAGATCAAAAATTGTTTACCTACATTCATACCACGGTAGCATAACACATTTTAAGTTTTGTGCTTTCCTTCAGTTCTTGTCCAAGGGCAAAAAAAATTTCACAGCCTTATAATGATAGCATAGAAATAATTCCATATTCGACTTTTTCCTTGATAGCATGTCTTACTCATGTGAAGATTGCCTTTAAATGTTGACTTTCTATATTAAATATAGCTTATTAGCTTGTCACAGAGGTACTGAAAAGCAGGGCAATAATTCTGCTTAATTGATGATCAAACAGAAAGGGAATTGAATTAATTTTGAAGATGGAATGCAAAAATTGTGAGCTAATTTGTTTTCAAAAATGTCTATGTGGCACTGTAAACACTTCCCTCCCTTCTCTGATTCTCACAAATGCTCAGCCTGTGCTGTGCCAGGAAGGCATTGATGTCTCCGGGCCTATTAGCCCTTGTTATTTACACTCACATGGGTTGTGACTACTCTACAGACCCAAGAGAGAAGGTTACTGAGTTTTCCACTGATGTGGTCAGGGAGGTGTGAGTTCTTGTTATGAGAGGTTCGGGGATTCGATCGGAGATGTAAAAGACACTTTCCACTCTAAACAAATGGACTGAAGGTATATTTTATTATATAGAGGATAGTAAAGGCGATAGTCTGCAAACAGATCCGAATAGGTCAAATAATAAGAGGGAAAAAACACCAGCTCTACTGGAAAGGGAAAACATCCCCATCGGCTGAGATAGCAGCAGATCCGAATAGGTCATATAATAAGAGGGAAAAACATCAGATCGATCGGAAAGGGAAACACCAGATCGACTGAAGGGAAATGACACAAATCAACCGGAAAGAGAAACACCAGGTTGACCGAAAAGAGAACACATCAAATCAGTTACTTCACAGTAAATCAATTACTCACAACATCCACGCCCCACTGCCGGGAGAGTCCTGTCAATCGACACGGCTGGGCAAGGATCACACATCCTGGGCAAGGCGTCCCTTCCACAGGTGGAACTCTCACCAGGTCTCAGCTTCCAGCAGTCTATATAAGCAGTTACAGAGTTTACAGAGCAAGCATCTAGTGTTCCCATGCACAAAACAGTTATCAGTGGCATATGTGCACTGAGCCCCTTGGCTAACGTCCCAGCCCAGTGGTTGTGTACGTGCATTGTTTTCTTTGGTTATCGTCTTAGCCCGGCACAGATGGCCAGTCCATCCCGTGCTACGACGCTCCAAGAGCCTTGAACTGTTACAACTTGCAACTCCCTCCATGGGAGAAAGGCCAGTTTCCGGGAAAAGGCCAGTTCCCACCACACAGAAAGCAGCTTTGTATTTCTTTGTGTGCTGGTGGCTATAGGTCAATGGAGCGGCCAAACATGGCTGTACTCATGTCAAGACAGTTGTCTCACAGAATTTTTCCTGCTGGCATTAGTCATAACTCCAGTAAGGAGTTGAACCCCATCAAGGCAAAGTGCATTTGTGACTGAAGAATTAGACGGGGACACAGATTTGTAACAGGAATGGAGAGGACAGCAGTTGCCACCACTGCCATTTCCTAGCAGAAACAAGCATTTCTGAGAAAATAGTGTGGCTCTGGATTGTGTCTCCTGCTGATCTAGCTTTTTCTTGCTGTGGTCCCTGCCCGGGTACTCTCCAATTTTTTGAGATGATTTAGAGCTTTAGAACAACCCCTTCCCCTCATATAGAGAAGTTTTTATTTACTTATTTTTTAAAAAGATGTGAAATATTTGTCAACAGAGTTTCTCAAAAAATATTTCTCTAGATGAGGACCATCATACTTTGAGGAATTCATCTATATTAGGGTGATGAGAGGAAACAGATTTGGTGCTGATTGTATTATTTTCTCCCTTCCTTCCTTCCTTCCTTCCTTCCTCCCTCCCTTCCTCCCTTCCTCCCTTTCTTCTTTCTTTCCCTTCTCTTCATTCTTCTTATTCTAATTGATGAATTATCCCACCATCTCAAGGTCATCATATACAGTTGGCCAAGGAGGAAATTGGAGCCTGAAATCCCCTCCATGCTCCTCTTGCCAAATAAATTAGGGCTATTATCTCCCTAGATGGGTGTCTTCCTAATTCTTAGAAAAGCTCATTAAGGCCGGTGGCAGCCCTGCCCTCCCTCCTCCTGCCAGAGGACTTTGCAGATCCTGCCTCTTAGAGGTAAATCAGCCACCTCTCAGAGGTCAGTGAACCCACAGAATCAATATATTCAAGTATTGTGCTATAATTATTACTTTGTTTTCCTTTATAGAGCCTTATCAGAAAGTTTGAGCACATGTTTGGCACAAACATCTAAACTGTGCAGGATCAGGAAATATTTATTTGAATTGAAAAAGGTAATGTTTATCAGTCAATTGAGATATTGCTATCCTTCAAATATTAGTTCAAATGGCATTTCTTTAATAGAAAATCCCTCCCTCTTTTTAAATTACATAGCACTTTTCTATGTCTTTTTGTTATGCTGCTGTTATTGCTTTCTGTTTTGTATTTTAATCATTTGTGTCCATGCCTATGCCTTCTTTTGGATTTTATATTTATTTATGAAAAGACCATGTCTTATTCATCTTTGATTCCACCACTGGATGTGCATCAATGATAACACTCTCTGGGAATAATTCTACTGGATAAACTGAAATATACTAATGTAATTATATATCTGGGAGAAATTAAGGAAAGCTATGAAGCTATAACATCCCTAAACAATATAAATTTAAAGCATACTGACCCATTTGGAGCTATTGGTGTTTTTTATATTTATAGAATAAAATATCAATAGGTGAATCAATTTTGTCTCAATCATCAAAATTGTGTCCTGTTTTAAAATCACCTGAAAATGGAAGCCTGTCATGAGAATACTTAATATTGTTTAGATATTAGGAAACAGAAATAAACACATACACATACACGCATATTAATATCATACCCAAAGCAATTTTTATTAGCTAGTTTGACTAGAAAACAGGAAGAAACTTTTGACTGTGCTTGCACAATAGAAGGCATATTGGGAAAAGCATCTATAATTTAAATAAAATTAAAGTAATTCTCTGGAAATAATTGAGAAAAAGTTAGAAACATTAAAGACATTCCTGAATACATTTACCAGGAGTTACAGGTCTTAAGTCCTACCTCATTATTTGACTTGAAACCCCACCCCTTTTTATGATCTGACTTCTCTTTCACACTTTTAGTTTGACTTATTTATACTTTATCCAGTTAGCAAAGCACTGTGAATATAGATGAACTTTAGAAGAAGAGTAAGTATTGGTAAAATTATTTTATCACTTCCCCAGCACCCCAGATATTCAGGAAACAGGATTATTCACTGGTAATATGATGTGTATCTAAGAGGTTAAGATGGTTCAGAAGACAAATTTCTGTGAAGGATATGTCTCCGTTTGCTTTTAGTGAAGACAATGATGAAATTAGTATATTGTTAATGACACTAGAATTATCATTTGTTCTGGGTAAATGGTTTTATATTTACCATCAGGAAAAATATGGATGAATCATAATGTTGGGAATTTTGGAGTAATTCAGATTGACTCAATTGATATCCCCACTTCTATATTTTTCATAACTTTATAAAATATGGATGCTATGATAGTTTTGGAGTAACTAAAGCTAGCCACATTCTAAAATTGCTCTCTTAAATAAGTGTTTTGCAAAGCAGAACATTATTATAAGTCAGCATTGGAGCAGATAAAGGAAAATACTAGTCGTCTCTAAATCACAACTTCTGAGTTCTGACATACATTTTGTAATTATTTGTTTTCCAGCAGATTTTTGTTGCATTGAATGATTAAATTATTTTATTTTGCCTGAACATGTAGTTCAAATTTAGGCTGCTTTATGTCTTCTGTGAATTGATATTTTATTATTGATAAATCATATTGTGGATAGGTACATAAGGATTATCTGAATGTGTCTTTTTTATGGAATTTTGAGTCCATATTGCAAGTAAAAAAACTGTAAATTTTGAATAGGGCCTTTATGTCCTAGAATCATAGTACCTCTGAACTCAAAAAAAATTTTCACATGTCATCAAAGATATCTACTCACTTGAACCTTGAAGATGCTCTACAATATCCTCAAGCTTCAGCATTTCTCTAAACAGATAATATTATTCTTTTCATTTTTCTGTAAGAAATTGCTGTTTATATTGGGGTAGATATTTTATTCCTATAACTTTCATCATTTGGTTTTTGTTAATTTCTTTAAGAAGTAAAGATACAATGATTCAAATTGTATTTTTTTATGAAATATAGCTAAAGGTCATTGAGTGATTGCTATGTACCAGACACTGTGCTAACCATTTTGTATGCATTATCTCATTTATTCATTTCATCAAGTGTATGAGGCAGGTGGTATCACGTCCTGCCAGATTTTTTACATCTCTAGCTTATTATCTCTTATTCCTGATTCCTTCAAATAGTCCTTTCTCTCAGAGTTTCATGTTCTATCATAATTCTAGTTATTCTCCGGGCTATGTCAGTAGACTATTGAAATGGTCCTGTCACATGGCCAGTGGTGGATTCTAGGAATATCCCTGCTATTTGTTTTTCTTTAGTAGCATGAAAAGGGTGTCCTCATCAGGGGTACAAGAAGGAGATGGGGCTTGAGAAGTGTTGCAAATTCCAAACAAAGAGAATAAGGGATACACATGGATCTCTCAATGCTTAGATTCCCCTTTCACTAGGAATAAAAGTAATCAGTATAATTGAATGCAAACTATGTATTGAAAAAAATAATAACTACTAAATTTCCTTTATTTTCTTATATATAATAAGAGAAAGCATAAATCATAGTCACTTTTCTTAGATGGGTGAGCATTTCAATCCCCCTGTTCATGAGTCTAAATTGAGCTCAATTTATTTCACACTTTATGTGACTGGGAGAATGGGAGAAGAAATTAAGAAGATGTGTAACCAGGGTAAGCAGTGTATTTAGTATTTATTAATTTGCAATTTCTTGTAACTAAATTTCAACTGTACCATGATATAATCCTCAATTATTTTTGGATCTGAGGTGGGTAGGAGTTGTTTCTGTCAGTGGAACTCTTGCTAAACCATCATTTCTTCCCATCACAGTATGCTAATTTTTGTTTGCTGAAAAGCATCCCTCCGCTATTGCATCCCTCTGCTATTGACAATCAGTTATATGGATTACGTGGAGAATGTGGTCAAAGTGTGGAGTTTATTGCAGGCAAAATACTATGCTTCAATTTTTGAACAAATGCAGAAGAATTTGTTGAGAAATGTATTTCTTTATATATTTGAATTATCATTACTAAATAACCATATTATTTATTTAATAAAAATAATTCATTAGGTCATAGTCATGGGTGCTTAACGACAGGGCCACATTCTGAGAAATGTGTCATTAGGTGATTTCATCATTGTGCAAACGTCATAGATTGTACTTACATACACCTGGATAGTATAGCCTACCACACACCTAGGCTATGTGACCACTGTCATTTATGTGGTCTGTCGACCGAAAGATCATTATGTGGCCCATGACTGTCCTAACATTAAACTTAAATAATTTCACAAAAGGATCACTGCTATTAATCTGTCTTCCTAAAACATATTAGAACATTCTCCTGAAGAGTTCTTGAAGTGTGACTGGTTCAAACTTCAAGGCCTAGAGCGTAGTGAAAACTCTACTACTACCATGTGGTTTGAGCACTCTTGATCTAATCTGAAGAACTCTATTGAGATGATGCTCTCTGCTTTTGAGGGAAGCCCAAATAATTTGACTGATCTTCAATCTAAATTCAAGAAACGGTTAACTTTTAAGCCTGCTAGCTTCTGTTGGAGAAACTTCTATTTATAGACTACCTTCTAACATTTTTCCCCACTTCTTATTTTGTCTTACTCAGTCCATCTTCTGCATAGGTGACCCAAGATCCTTCATACCCATCTGCCACTGGTTAACCATGCTCTACCTTGTTCCAGAGGATCTTAAGCATATTGATTTGCTGGTTGACAGTGTCTATGTAAGATATATGTCTTTTAATATTATTAATTTTAGCTCTAGAAAATTCCCTAGAGTGTGCATAGCACTGATATAAATTTGTCTCCTGCAATGTGACCCAGTTGGTGCCTAAGTAGACTTCACATATTCATTCATTTATACCTGCATTCCACAGATATATACTAAGCACCAAGTGCCACAGGTCAGCAAAGCAAATAACAAAACAAGCAACAAAAATCCCTACCATAACAAAGCTTATATTCTAGTGAATGAGTTCAGTAAATAAACAAATGAATACATAAATTACATGGCTATTAGAAAGTTATAAGTGTTATAGAGAAAAGTGAACAGGAATAAAGAGGCCTGAATTTGGGATGGTGATCATGAAAACCTCCTGAGAAGACAGTTTTAAAAAGCCAAGACTTGAACAAGGGGAGGCTCTCCTGATGGAATTAATGTATATGCCCATGAGAAACCTAATCTTACAATACTCCTCCATAGTCCACCTGCAGACTTTTTATTTTTCTGGCAGGGAGTATATGTGGCAGAGATATGGGTAGATTGGCTATTCTTCTCCCTACCACCCTTAAGGGAAATGCTATTTGGCTCCCTGGCCAAATAGAATAGAACAGAATCTCTCTCTCTCTCCTTTTTTTTTTTTTTTTTCCCTAGTTTTGATCCAGTTTCTTGGCAAACTGGATATAATCTCACTTGGTCCTTACATTCCCACTGCCAAAGTGCACGCAACATGTTTGGGCATATGGTCTTGTTTTTATGATCTTTTAACCTTTATTTATTATAGATACACCGTGGAGTAATGGATCATTTGGGAGTATTGAACACTTGGAGTGGCAGCAGGTCTGGTTGAGGCCATCTGGACATGCTGAGGAAAGAGAAGTTTGCTTCCTTGAGGAATGAGCTTTTAAAGGTGGTTATATAAAGTTAACTGAAAAACTTGCAATAACCTCATTTAAGAACAGGATATGGTGGCATGTAAGGTAGATAAGTGGATCAAGGGACAGTTAAATGGATAATTATGTGACAAAGCAAGTATACACCTTTATTCTGGAAGCTAGCATTCTAGAATAATCCATCAACTTCCTATGGCTGTTGTCTTAGATTTTAGGAAGTGGCTATTCTAACATGAGCAAAAGTTTTCATTTTCTTTTAGTTTTAGATGTGGGCATAATGCTCTCAGAGCCTACCTGTATATGTAATTAGAATGAAGGCAATAGAAAGTTGAAAAAATAAATAAATATAAAGGAATATTTTTTTGAAATTATTCTGCTGAGGTCCATGTAAAGGTCTTTTTTGCATATTTTGATGGTGAACTATCTTCCAGCAGTAATTATGAGTGTTTATTTTTTGATATCATAAAACACCTTTAACAATAATGTATTTCAGCCTGTGTGATCGATGTGATCTCATTTTCCTAGCATCTGCTTTTCACTTTTCAAAAATTGCTGTGTAAACAAATATGTACACGTACATACCTACCTGAATGTCTAAAATTAAAACACACACATACACACACATAGAAATCTGACAATATCAAATGTTGGCAAAGATTTTGAGATGACAGAGCTCTCATTCATTGTTGGCAAGAGTGTAAAATGGTCCAACCACTTTGGAAAAAGTTCTTAGAATTTCTTATAAAACTAAATGTAGATCTACCCTATGACCTAGCAATTCCACTCCTAGGTATTTACCCAAGACAAATGAAACTTTTACCCACAAAAATACATGTACAAGAATAACCATAGTAGGTTTATTCATAATAGCCTAAAACTAGAAATAGTCCTGGTGTCCATAACAGGTGAATGGATAAACAAAGTGAGCTATACAAAGGAATTCTACTCAGCAATAAGAAGGAATAAACTACTGATCATGTAACAGTATGGATGAATCTCAAAAACATTTTGCTGCATGACAGAAACCTTACTTAAAAGAGTATACGCCATATGATTCTGTATAAGGTTCTCAAACAGGCAAATATCATCTACGGTGGGAAAAAATCAGAACAGTAGCTATCTCTGAGGATTGGGTTAGGGGATGACTGAGAAGGTGTATGAGAGAACTTTCTGGGATGATACTCAAAGACTTTCTTAAATGATTAAAGAGCACAAAACAGTCTTACTTAAACAACTAAAATATTTAGTATTGTATAACAGCTAAAATTACTTTCTTCTTCAGGAAGAGTCTATTCCAGGTAGGAAGCCAATAAATAGGAGAAAAGAATGTTTTTACATTTTTTCTCTAATTCTGCGTTTTGTGCATTTCCATCCTCTACCCGTTAAGCAGGCTCGGTCTCCTCCATGTTTGAAGTAGGGAAAGGGTAGAGAGGTGAAGTCTGGGAAAGATATTATTTGACTGGTAATGTCATGAGCTGGTACTGATTCCAGTGCTTGACATGTATTTGATGCTAAATATTTATAGGAATTTTGAATGCTCTTCAGCGACCTCCCTCTTCTCCCCAATTCCCAGTTTCTTGAGATCTCTCGCCTACAGTTCTCTTAACAAAGATAAATTTATTTATTCTAGGTGGTCACTTAACAATTCCTCAGCTCCTAAACTTGTACTGTCAATGCTACCAGTCTATATCAGCTGAGCTCTACTCACTACTCCTGGCAAATTAACCCTCCAAAAAATTGTTGTCGTATAACCCCAGGCAGCCTTGCTCTTATAGGTGATCTACTTGAAAGTGGTCCATGTGATCTATGGAAAATATATGCCTTTGGTTCATTTTAGTGGGAATGAAATTATTTATCATTCTTAGCCTGTGTTCCGCTGTCACAGACTCCTTAATATAGCCGTTTACGCCTTCATTTGTTCAGATGTAAGTCAGAAACAGTCTGCTCTGACCTACAGGCTCCAATGACTACATATTAAACCCTCCTAGTGGTCTTTTAAAGCCTCACTTTAAAGTCTTAATGTAAAGGGAAAACAACCACTACCTTCTTTGAAGACAGATTGGAGAGTACTCCAGCACATTTGTGTCTCTTCTGATGAAATCCTCTCTCTGGTCTCTAACTTTTCTCTTGGCCTCGCCAACATCTTGTAAAGGCTGATGATATATGCTCAGCTCACGGTGAGTTAAGTGGTTTGAAAATCCAGCCTAGGTGAAACTATCACTTCACTTTGGAAAATGCAATATTTGCCATCTATTTACTGTCTCGGGTCTTCTCCTTAAACCAAGACAGATAGAGTCTCATTTTAACTTCCTGTTATACTACTAATTATTGAACTGTATTGTGACTAATACTAGACTAAACCAATTACTATCCTAAGTGTTTTGCATACATTATCTCAGTCACAAAACTACAAGTCAGAATTATTGGCTCCATTTTGTGGAGCACTAATGCTTAGAGAGTTTGGACAACTTTTCCTTCCAAGATTATGCAAGTTCTGATGGATGGAGCTGATATTTAAATTCAAGCTAGTCTAACTCAAAAGCAATATAGTTATTGTGGTACACAATTCCTCATATGCTTGTATCTTATTTTTTTTCATTTTAAAATGCTTACTCCTGCATTTAATTTATTATCTTTTATTGTAGCTTATATATAAAATAAGCATCAGTATTTTCTGAAATAAAATATGGTATAAACAAGTAAACACAAATATAATCATTTCTAATTTGGCCCCAACTTACCTATATTTCTCTGCATGGCTAGCTTCCAAATTGAATGCAACATTCCAGGTTCTCCAATGAAGTGCTATATAAATCAAGTTTGAAAATATGGCGTTCAGTGTTGCTGAGGCTATCATCTGAGCAGAAATGCCAAAAGATTACAGCCATCTCTTTTGTTCTCCTGCCAAATAGACTAGGCATCTGCCAAGGAAGCTCAGATCTCCAATGGAGCATAAGTTGAGTTTGAAAATGTAGAGTTAAATATCCACTGTAGCTAGAACCTGATTAGAATGTACTGAAGGGTTATAACATTTCTTTTTACTCTCCTGCCAAATAGACTTCGCTCCTGCCTAGGAAATTGAAATCTAAAGCAAATGACATTGACAGGACAAATGCCATTAATAGAGAGGGATATGTGCCATGTACAACACAGATTGAGACATTAAATGCCCAGCATTAAATGAAACTAGAAAGTTCAGAATTCTTCAATGTGTCAGATTTGTACATGATAGCTGTGTGAATATCCAGGAATATGAATAGACCCAAGTAATATTGGAAGAGCCTGGTGTATTTCCACAGAGCCTGCCTTTCTGAAAAGCTGTGGAGTGACCTTACAGTATTGAAAAGGCAATCTGGAAATAAATGTGATCTATTTATGATGCCTATTATAGCTGAAGTATTTCATTCTTCAAATTGGCTGTCTCATGCACAGACAGGTATTTTTAGAGTATCAGTGCAGTTGAGATGGCTTTTACTGCCCCTTTTCTTTTCCATAATATATTTATTTTTCTGACTTAGCTCTTACAATTTACATAATAGCAACAAAAACTTATGCAGAAAGATAGAAATTGAATCTTAAGCCAAATATACCAAAATTTTAGTTTCTTTTGTTTTCAAAAACTGATTTCATGTTGCTTTGAAGCCCGTATTCTTAAAGTCAGAACAAAGAAAACAAGAAAAAAATTAATCTTGCTAAATAAAACTCAGTCTTCTCTACTTTCCACAATTTCAGTGTGAGTAACCATTCATTTAGTTCACAGAACTCCCTAGCAGAGTGTTATCTCCCTGGGCAGGTGGCATCTTCCTCCACCACTCCTTTCCAACATGTGCCTGGGAGCAGATGGGAACTTACATATCCTTATGATGGTGAGAAGAGGGGAGGAAAGCTCTGGTCTTTGTGCGGTCCTTGGGGTTGAAGTGTCTTCTCCCACCTGTCAGCATCATGTCTGTTCTTGGTTGCCAAGTGTCAACACCTGGCACAGCTCAGGGGGTGTTGTCTTGACTCTGTCGATGAGTGGCGATGAACATCTCCACTCCCTGACTGGAAGAGCCACTTCAGGCTCTCTCTCATACCACAAAGCCCCTGAGATCTGGGCTGTGAATCTCCTGCAATTCCTTCCTTCTGTGCCATCACCAGCCAGCCACTGCCCATCCCCACGCCCTCAGTAAACTTGAAGATTCCCTATAAGCCCTACAGACCATGGCAATGAGCAGGCACTATCTAAGGCCCACAGTAACTATTTCTCTCCACCATTACTTTTGCTCCTATTTCCAGCTTGTTGGACAGGACAGGGACGAGGCACAAAAGCATGCTATTATTTCCTGCTTTGACCCCATAGGAGTCACTCTCTTTTTCTAAATCTTTGGTTTCTCTTTCAAACTGATGAAAAATTAGTTCATTTTCACTTATGTTCTACAAATTATTAGTAGAATATATAATTTTTCAAAAATAGAATGACTCAGGGAATTCTGGGTACCTCATCCTTGTTTTAGTTCTACAAAATGAAATTCAGGTATGTGTTTGTCCCAAAGGCTGAGTGGTGAATGGTGATTCTGTTCTCGTCTATGCATATGTTTTACTGTACGTAGCAGTTATATCATATTTTATAACTCTGAGCCTTATGGAGTGCAGGCAATCTAATTGCTGTGGTCTCCAGCATATACTATCCCCAAAAGATTGAATCATGGTCAGTTTTAGCCTTGTGTATTTAAGACTAAGTCAAAAGAGGGGTGCCTCACTCATTCAGCCTTTTCATCTGCAACTCTGTTCCAATAGGAAGGACAGTTAGGAATTACCAGGACATTTGTAACTCTGTCACTGGAGAATTTGGTTGATTTGTCTGCTGTGTATCCTGATTTTTTTGACTCTTTTCTCTAGCATTTAGATAAATAAACTTTGTTTTTGATTACCCACATCATATCTGTGTTTGGGTTCACTATCAGTCTGAATCTATTATTGACATCTGTCAATACAGTGGTTAAGGTATTCTTGTTTATAGGTAATTGCTTTAAAGATAAATGCCTAACCATGTGAAGGTTGTTCCTCAGTTGTTTGGTTGGTTGATGGATATGTGTATTGTGGCCTATTTGACAGTATGACCTTCTGTCAGTCCAGAAGAACATCCAAGCTAATATGCAATATACATTGATATGATTTTTAACAATAATAGCAAATTCTAGGACATCAATCACTAATGGGATTAATATTATGTTGCCTCCATTAACTATGGATTTCTTGTGGACAAATAATTAATTAGACTTTCTCTCAGTCCACTATTATATCCCCTAAGTATAATAAATGCTCAGTTAATACAGTTGTATATGTACATGAATACGCACAAGCATGAGTGGATAAGTACTTAACATACTATTTAAAATACATTAGTGAATCTCTTAAATATGGTGATACTCTGCCACTCAGCATTCTACTTTATTACAGGCTGTGGACATTTTTTCAATGTAAATGGTCATCAATTAAAATTCCAGGGGTTGTAGTTTTGATTCAGACAAGTCCAAAGGTTCTGAAGAAATTCTTTTGTTTTGCTTTGTTTTGTTTTGTTTTGTTTTTTTGTGAGGAAGATCAGCCCTGAGCTAACATCCGTGCTAATTCTCCTCTTTTTGCTGAGGAAGACCGGCTCTGAGCTAACATCTATTGCCAATCCTCCTCCTTTTTTTTTTCCCCAAAGCTCCAGTAGATAGTTGTATGTCATTGTTGCACATCCTCCTAGTTGCTGTATGTGGGACGTGGCCTCAGCATGGCCTGACAAGCGGTGCGTCGGTGCACGCCCGGGATCTGAACCTGGGCCAGCAATAGTGGAGCGTGAGCACTTAACCGCTAAGCCACGGGGCCGGCCCTGAAGAAATTCTTGAAGGTGAGATGAAATTGGAGATTGCTATAAGGTACATTTAGTATATATAGTACATTTTAAAGCTTTTTGAAAGACAACTTGGGACAACTTAAATGCAGACAAACTTTTCCATGATCCTCTGAGAAGAATTAAAAAAATGGGGGTCATCAGTAACTCCTCTCTTTTTCTTACACCTCATATTCAAGGCATAAGCAAATTTGGGCAGCAATACCTTTAACATATTCCACAGTATGATGTCGTTTTACATCCTTTACTGTGGTCCAGACTACCATCATCTCTCTCCTGAACTATGGCAATCACCTCTTAACTGGTCTCTCTGCTTCCACCTTTGCCTCTAGTTTATTTCAGAGCAGCAAAAGTAATTCTTTTAGAATATAAATTTGACTATAACAGCTCCCTGCCATGGTTGTAAATAATGCAAAATAACATAAAAATGTCTGACCATGGCCCACAGGACCCTCATGATCTGTGGTTCCTGGCTGTCTTTCCACCCTTTGTTCCTCCTTTTTCCTTTTTCAATATACTGTAGACACACAGGCCTCCTTACCATCCCTTAAACACACTTATCTCAAGGCCTTTAAAATTGCTATTAAATCTGTCTAGAATGGTCCCAACCCCTAGTATTCTCCTGGCTTGTTCCCTCATTTTATTTAAATCTCCAATCAAAGGTCTGCTCCTCAGATAAGCCTTTCCTCACCACATTGTCTTAGTTAGGGCACTTTCTGCTTCTCATCAGTCTTAACATGATTTATTTTTCTTCACTTGCACTTGTCAATACATGTATTCTTTGTTTGTTTGTTTTGTTTGTTAACTGTGTGCCTTGACCAATACTACACATGCTCCATGTGGTCAACCATTTTTTGTTTCAATAGCATATTCTCTATCTGTTGAACGTACTTTGCTGATGATATGCGTTGAATAAATAAATATATGTTGAAATAACGAATTAATTAGAAACCATGACTAAACAAATTCTGTGCTCTAGGAAATCTCTCTGAGACTAGTTTCACATGAGATCAAACAAAATAGGATAACTTAAAGCCATAGTAAGTTTAAGAGGCCCCCAGTGCAACTAGAATCTGATCTGGTAACCACAGAAGTACAAAAACTACCCTGGACTTGCAAAGAGTAGAATTATAGAGCTTTTCTCTCTGACACTTACTAACTGTGGGTGACGAGGAGGGCATGTAATTTGGAAAAGGTAGAGTGGTTTGACACCTATGCTTGTGATAAATATTATTTTCTTATTTAATTTACTTTTTGCTTAAAACAAGCTTTGTAGTCTTTATTCTTTTATTCTTTTTGGACTAATTTTAGCAATATTCTGAAAACTGCTCTTCTTCAGTGACTTAGTATCTTTAATCAGGTTTTAGTTGCTAGGTGACTAAGTCTCTTGCTGTTATGGCTGACCCAGGTTCTCTTTAGACAGTGACCCATAATACAAGTCTTTAATTTTCATTCTCCCTGTGGTCCCAAATGCATCTGTCATTTTCCATATAATTCCAACAGGGACATGTTTTCTTTACATTAGATAATGCCTTAACCCAGAAATTTTAATATGGCTTGCAGGGTTCCTGATAGTAGAAACAATTTTGAAGAAGTATACTTTCAGAACTCTACAAATCATATATGAGCATGGGACAGAGTAATCATAGCAGCCATTCTTTATTGAGCATTTACTATGTGATTGATGCTCAGCATATAACCACACAGGAGGTAAGCTATAATCTCTCCTTTATAAGTGAGAAAACTGGGATGGAGAGAGGTTTATTTATAAAGCATGTTCAAGATTAAGCAGTTAATTTGATTAATCCAAACCAATGTTTTTACATGTTTGTCAGCAGGACGTTGATAGTCCCATCTTCCATGTATAACCTTTCCCGACATTATCAACAAACATGTTGAGCATCCACAGTGTGCAGGGCAATGTCTATTTTTCAAGCACCTAACTGGAAGAAGTCTGTCCTTGGTTCTATCAACACTCTTAAGGTATATTTACCTTTGATAATAAATCCAGGATAATTAAGACCTAATAAATATAATGCTACTTTTTAATACAAAAAAAGTAAACTCACATTTAATGAATGTTCAGGAGAACACAAGAAAATAGAATTATATTTAGTCAGTTGTATTAATAGAATTATTATTAAAGTAAATGGGCTTTCTCATTTGGCAGGATTTGATAAAGGAAATAATTAGTTTCTTTATTTGGTTTTAAATTAACCTTCAATTTTTAAAGACTATCTTACCTCAATATTTGGGAGAATGAAATAATCTTTACGTAAATCATTGATAAACAAAAGTAGGTTACACCAAGCTTCAAGATTGTCAAGCACAGGAAAACTAACAATTAGTAATTATCTATTTAGTGCCAAGCTTTTAATTTTTTAATGTAATTTAATAATCCAGTTAGGTAAATTTTAATATTCTTATTGAAATATGGGAAACACACTCAGAGAATTTAAGGAATTTGCCCAAGAATACTTAACAGGTCAAGAATGGAAGTAACATTTGAACTCACAGCTACGTAACTCCAAATCCTGCTCTTTTATTACTAACAGCTTGTTGCTTCTCAGGCCTTATTTCTTTTTCCTATTCCCATCGTCCAACATTTCCTTCATACTCAGTGTATACTGAGAACCAATGGAAATAGCTGAGTGATGAGCTATTATTTTAGGAGAGATTTTTCTTCACAACTGAAATTAAATAGCAGCATAATGATACACTTGAAATCACAGAACTCCTTTGTAAGCTTGAAAATACACATGTACACACACATGCACAAAGGTTTATTGCCAACACAAATAACTGACACAGCATTGAGAATCAGAGTACCGGGAAGAAGCATCTTCAGGGGAATATTAAAACTCAAAAGTGATCTCTACAGTGTGTGCAAAAAAATAGAACATAAACTTTCATTACAATTGGTTTTGGCTCATGTGTGTAAATCAAATGAGATTATGTGAAAATAATTTCCGAAGGGACAAGCTTTATAATAAATGTAAGTTAGCCCTATTCGTTGTTAGTTTAGAATAGAGGACACTTAGAAATTAGATATAAGAAAGAACAAGATAGTCTACTCCCCACCACCCCGCACCCCACCGCCACTTATCATCTGTGATTCACTTTTATATGTGCTCAACATTAAGACTTTACTAGTCTTTCCTTTGAAAAATGTTGAAAGACTGAAACAACTCAGAGTGAAATAATCTCCACTTCGAATGTTCCCCCTTTTCACTACTAGTATATTTCTTCTGATTACACTTGGTAGATGCCCTAATTCTGTTAATGATCTTTAAGAACTGTCATTCTTAATCTACTAGGGGTCTCAGCCCAAGATTAACTTGAGACACCAGTAAACTGGAAGAACGCTGAGAATTAGAAGGCAAATACTACTTCAAAATTAAATACAAAATTCAAATTATGGAGTATAGATTTACTTATTTTTTGCAAATATTAGATTATATGTGATTATATTTAACTTAAATCATTCAGTCTATTAGTATTACTCATTAGCATTGATTATTTCTATAATTACACAATTAGATTATATCTGGGGACCTCAGAACCCATAGAATTGTGTGTACGGTGATTGAATGTATTCATCCCACTCTGCAGAAATCAAGTCAAAAGCAGAACTAAACAAAAACCAATCTATCTGTCCAATCATTTAAAAAACAGTAGACAAAAATTCTAGGTTGAAAATATGTTCCATATTTCAGTTGAGTTAAATGATGTTTACATTCTTTTTGGCCATTTTCTTTTTATATGTTATTTCATCAGATTGTCCTTTAATGCAATTCTCTTATTACCTCTGAAATGCAGTTGTAAAGTACAAAGTTATAATGTTTTCTCTAAATTTCAAAATTTCCTTTTAGAGCCAATTCAATTGAAATCATTTCCATTAAAATCAACAGATAAATATTGACTACACAGTATCTCCAATGTAAAGTGCTAGAGACTTTTCATAGCTGTAAATGGTAGTACAAACTTGAACAAGTTTTAGTATTCAGAAACATACTCTCTAATGGAGACATACATAATAAACAAATACATACATAATATAATATAATGTACTTAAAATATATAGTCTGGTATGTGAGATTACTGGTATTTGGCAGTCACTAAACATGTTCTGAACCAAAGATTGTTATTTAACTCAATAAAAGAGTGTCAGAAGTCTGGTCTCAGGGAACAAAGATAAAGGTTATAGCTAACATTATTTTGTGCTTACTCTGTGCCACACATTGATCTCAACATTTTACTGAATTAATTCCACTCTATTCTCATATGAATTATATGGTGAAGATATTGCTATCATCTCTATTTCAATATACAGATAAGGCAACCTGCCCATCATCACCTAGCAAGTCAGTCAGTGGAGCTGAGATTGAACCAAAAGTTTTACTTTAAAAAGCCAGCAGTTGTAACTACTTCACCATATAGTCTTGTTCTAGCTTTCTGTTTTATCATTGTAGAAATTAACAGGTAGTAAGCCTCCCTTTTTCTACCTGTGAAAACAGAATAAAATTAATTTACAGACTTGTTAGGATGAAATGAGCTAGCATGTGTAATGTGCTTAAAAAATAGAAGACTCGGGCCAGCCCTGGTGACCTAGTGGTTAAGTTCGGTGTGTTCTGCTTCAGTGTCCCGGGTTCATTTCCCAGGCACAGACCTACTTCACTTGTCAGTGGCCATGCTGTGGCAGTGGCCCAAAGACAAAAAGAAGAAAATAGGCAACCCCTGTTAGCTCAGGGTGAATCTTCTTCAGCAAAAAGAGGAAGATCGGCAATAGATGTTAGCTCAGGGCAAATTTTCCTCAGCAAAAAAATAAAAAAATAAAAATAAAAGACTCAACGAAAGTGATTTACACCCTTGAAACCATTCAGTATTCTGGGAGTAAGGGTGGGGATGCAAATGCTTATTTTGGATACAGCATACGAAGCCAAAAGAATATGGGCTTTGTGTTCAAGCCACTATGGATTAGACCCTGGACTCTGTCACATAGTACAGATGTGTATACTATTTCACAGCTATGTAACTGCAATCAAATTATTTAATGTCTTTTAAATGTCTCTTTCAGATTCTTCATCTATTATGACAAGAAGAATACCATCTCATAAAGTTTTTGTGACCATCAAATAAAATAAGATGGCTTATGTGCCTAGCATCAGGGACATAATGATACCCTCAATAGATGATTTGACCTGTAGCTTAGCAGGTCAAATGTCAGGGATTTACCAATCTCTTTTTTATTGTGGTAAAATATACATAAACTAAAATTTACCACTTTAACCATTTTTAACTGTTCAATTCAGTGGCATTAAATTGATTCACGATGTTGTGGAGCCATCATCACTATTTTTAGAACTTTTGCATCATCCCAGAACTCTGTACCCATTAATAATATAGTTATAGTTGTTAACAATATAGTTTCTATAACAGTATAACTATAATATAACTGTAACAATATACAGTTCTTAACAATATAGTTATTAAACAATAACTCCCCATTCCCCTCACCCTCAGCCCATTGTAATCTCTGTTCTACTTTCTGTGTCTGTGAATTTGCCCATTCTAGGTACCTCATATTAGTGGAATTATAGTATTTGTCCCCTTGGTGTTGGCTTATTTTTCTTAACATAATGTCTTTAAGGTTCATCCATGCTGAAGCATGTATCAGAATTTCATTTCTTTTCAAGGTTGAATAATATTCTATAGTATGTGTACACCACAAAAATTTTGTTTATCCAGTTGTCCGTCAGTGGACATTTGTGGTATTTCCACCTTTTGGGTATTGTGAATAATGCTTTTGTGAATATTAGTATGCAGGTATCTGTTTGAGTCCTTGCTTGCAGTTCTTCTGGAGATATACCTAGAAGTGGAATTGCTGGATCATATAGTAATTCAATGTTTAACTTTTTGAGGAACCACCAAACTCTTTTCCACAGTGGCTGTACCATTTTATATTCCCACTAGCAATGCACAAAGGTTCCAATTTCTCCACATCCTTGAAAAAACTTGTTATTTTCCTTTTTTTTTTTTCATAATAGCCATCCAAGTAGGTGTCCAGTGGTATCTTATTGTGGTTTTGATTTGCATTTCCCTAATGACTAATGATATTGAGCATATTTTCATGTGCTTGTTGGCCATTTGTATATCTTCTTTGGAGAAATGTCTATTCAAGTCCTTTACACCTTTTTGAATTAAATTGTTTCTTCTGTTGTTGTTGTTGAATTGTAGATTCTTTATATATTTTGGATAATAATCTCTTATCAGATATATGATTTCAAATATTTTCTCCCATTCTGTGGGCTGCCTTTTCACTCACTTGATGATATCCTTTGATGCAGAAAAGTTTTTAATTTTGATGAAGTCCAATTTATTTATTTTTTCTTTTATTTCCTGTGCTTTTGGTGTCATATCCAAGGAATCATTGCCAAATCCAAGTTCATAAAATTTTCCCCTATGCTTCCCTCTAAGAGTTTTAGATTTTTGGCTCTTATGTTTAAGTCTTTGATCCATTTTGAGTTAATTTTTATATATCATGTAAGTTAAGGGTCCATTGTCATTCTTTTGCATGTGGATACCCAGTTTTCCCAGCAGCATTTGTTGAAAAGATGGTCCTTTTCCCATTGAATGATCCTGGCACCCTTGTCAAAAATCAATTGACCAAAAATATGAGGATTTATTTCTGACATCTCTATTTTATTCCATCAGTCCATATATCTGTCCTTATGCCAGTACCACCCTGCTTTTATTACGGGAGCTGTGTAGTAGTTTTGAAATCAGGAAGTGGGAATTCTTCATCTTTGTTCTTCTACAAGTTTGTTTTAGCTTTTCAGAATTGCTTGAGATTCCATATCAATTTTAGCATGGGTTTCTCTCTTTCTAAAAAACAAACAGACAAATTTAAAAAAACCTATGCCAATGGGATTTTGATAGGGATTACATCAAATCTTTAAATTGCTTTGGTTAGCACTGTCATCATAACAATATTAAATCTTACAATCCATGAAAACAGGATGTCTTTCCATTTATTTGTATCTTTAATTTCTTTCAGCAATGTTTTGTAGTTTTCAGTGTACCTGTCTTTTATCTCCTTATTTATTTATTTATTTATTTATTTATTTATTTATTTATTTATTTTTGTGAGGAAGATCAGCCCTGAGCTCACATCCATGCTAATCCTCCTGTTTTTGCTGAGGAAGAACGGCTCTGAGCTAACATCTCTTGCCAATCCTCCTCCTTCTTTTTTTCCCCAAAGCCCCAGTAGATAGTTGTATGTTGTAGTTGCACATCCTTCTAGTTGCTGTATATGGGACGCGGCCTCAGCATGGCCGGACAAGCAGTGCGTCAGTGCGTGCCTGGGATCCGAACCAGGGCTGCCAGTAGCAGAGCGCGCCTACTTAACCACTAAGCCACGGGGCCGGCCCCTCTCCTTATTTAAATTTATTCCTAAATTCATTTTTTACTAAATTTATTCCTACATAATTTTGATTACCAAATTCTTTTACAAAGAGCTTTTCCTGTACTATAAGTTGTCAGGTAAAATGTAGAAACTGACATAAATTTCTAAATAGAGGTAGAAAGGAAATACTATTAGTCAACTTTTACTAAGTTATGCTGCAAAATAACAAATTCAGTGTTACAAGAACCAAATTTTTTTGTTGTTCACATCATGTCAGCTGTGGGTTAGGGCTGAGGCCTTGGG
Source organism: Ceratotherium simum simum (assembly GCF_057802395.1). Classification (NCBI taxonomy): domain Eukaryota; kingdom Metazoa; phylum Chordata; class Mammalia; order Perissodactyla; family Rhinocerotidae; genus Ceratotherium; species Ceratotherium simum. The sequence continues at coordinate 52,163,425 of NC_141906.1, forward strand.
TTCTGTGATGATATGGCGCTGCTCCATGTTTCTTCTTCATCTGGGACCCCTACTGAAGGACAGCCCCATTGGGAACATAACACTCTCCAGTGTCAGAGGACAACACCAAGAGGGCAAATAGAAATACACAGTGTTTTCCAAACCTTTTCCTAGGAGTTAGCCCACTGTCAATTTTATCCATATTTCCTCATTCAAAGCAAATCCTGCGGCCACATCCAAGACTAATGGGGCAGGGAAATGGCAAGGGCAAAGAGGGAGCAAATAATTGTCAACAAATAACAATTTCCATCACAGGTACAAATAACAAATGATCTTTCACAGTTGTGACAATTAATTTCTTCTAGAATTGCTACTTGCTCTCTTATCTGGGTGCTATCGCCAAACCTATCTGCTTTCTTTGTGAAACAGAAGAAAACTCCTTCTTCCTTCACATGGCAAAAAAACTAACTGATAGCATAATTATAAAATGCCTTGAGGAAAGTAGAACAAAGGTTTATCAATTTCCAGTATATCACGCTTACTAAAAAGACTTGAGATTCTTTGTGTTTTAAAATAGCAAATATCCATAAAAAATGCCACAGGGCTTAGAGGGAAAGGAAATAAAATATATTCTTTGCTAAAATTTAAAAATGATGCAATATTAATAAGGATAAAAATATATTTTTAAAAAGATTAAGGTTTCAATTAATGTGATAATGTTTATTTTTTAATTAAATGGTTTTCACTAAATTGAATTGCTTGTTTGTGAAGCTCAGAAATATCAATATACTGCATTAACTTCCTTAAGTATCACAGTTTACAGTAAAAATAAATTGTTATTTTCACTCAGATACTCAGGTGGTTACAAGTGTTGACCTTAAACCAATAGACAGCCAGTTATTTCTTCAGAAAAACCAGGCTTATTTGAGATCAGCTAAGAATTGCCATTTGGTTTCTGCAACTGTGGTGAGTCATGTGCAAATCCTGAGCAGTAAGGAGAGGAGAAGCTCTTCTATAGAGAGAAAGAGGAAGTCAGCAGGGTTAATGTAAATAAAGAGTCCATTGGAGGAGACTAGGAGTTCAAAGTGTAGTGACTTCATTGGTTGAGTTGTGAGAGTCTGTCTTTAGATGAGCTTCTTGACAGGAAAAAGAGGAAGTCTTTCTCCTTCCTGTTGGCCTCCGCTATCAAAGTAGGGCATGAGAGCTCCCTCTTTTGGCCTCTGGACTCCATTTTAATGAGGTTTCTTTTTATTAATTTCAACACAAGATTAGCGTAATATGCTAATTTTTAAAATCTCATCCAATATATATTTAGCATATTTTACTCACTGAAGTGCAGAAAGTATTTTCCATATATTTTCATATAAGCCTACCTCTTTTCTTAATGGTAACTCAAGACTCTCATCTGAAATTTGGTCAGAGGAAATGGAAGGGATAATTGAGTAAGGAGAGAAGGACAAGATCTAGCCCTCTATGATCTCACTTTAGTTCATAAGACAAGCAAAGGTTCGACACTAGTTGATAGTTTAAGCATTAATAGTGCCTGTAATATCAGAATATAAAGATTTTGTGAAAAATTGGATTCAAATTTGAACAGAACTCTCCAATCATTTTGTGACAACAGGATGCCTTTATTTCTCCTGTGATTAAATTATAGGGATGTGTGAAAAGGTAGTCCCTGGACAAAAAGGATAAAGAAGATATGCTTAGAGTGAGGACCCTGTGCAGGAGTTAAGTGAGCCATGGTGGAGGTGAGCATCTATACTTTAAAGAATTTCTCCTCTTGAAAGGCCCACAAGGTGCTATTGAGGGAGTTTAGGCAGCAGTGGAATATATGGTCAGGTCTACATTTTAAATAGATCACTCTGGGAATTGAGTAAGGATGACTCTGAGGGGAGAAAAGACTGGAGGCAGAGACACTACTTGCGAGGCTGTAGCTGAAATAGAATGAAGACCTAAATGAGGACCTAAATTAGATCAGCAGGAAGAGGCCAAGTGACCCAAAAGGTAAGAGTGTGGGTTTTGCTGTTAAATTGACTTGACTTCACCCTACTCCCCAGCTCTGCTACATAGCACTTTGACACTATATAATATTCTTGATCACTCTAACCCTCAATTTCCCTTCTCATCTGTAAAATGAGTATGATACCAGTACATTTCTCACAGAGTAGTTATATGGATTTAATGAATGAGACGTATACACATTTAGCATCATGCCTAACATATAATCCATATTCAATAAATGAGAACTAATATTGTTGTAATAGGTAATATAGTTTTCTAAGTTTTTATTTTAGAAAGTTGGCATAGCACAAACCTGCCTCTAGGCCTTCTGACTAAGACTTTGTGGATTTTCTACTCTACCAGACTACCTCGGAGAGCATGTTGAGGAAAGAGAAAACAATTTTAGAGAAGTTTAGAGGTAGTCCAGTATTAAAGCTGGGGATATACTGAATGACCTTGCCAATCCATTTTATTTCATTTCAAATGTTCTAATAAGTGCCCTCCTGGTCTCAGCAGTTGGTTATGATCTGAACTCTAACTTTGATATTATGTTTCTAAATAAATGAGATATATGGAATAACTGTAGCTCCTGAAGGACACAGATTGTTTCCAATTCGTTTTAGTGTTCCCAGTGCCTAGTATGGTGTCTGACACATAACAGTCCCTCAATAAAGAGTTACTGTATGAATACATTGCAGTCTTTTTGAGAAGCAGCCAATCAAGTGTAGCAGAATTGACTTGAAATAAACATAACGGATCAATGCAAATAGCAATGAGAGAATGGTAGAGAATGTAAGCAATTTTTCTCTCGTACTCCTCTGGTAATATATTGTGGATGCTTTTCCTTAGGAATTCTTTTCTATCAGCATTGGCCTGGGGGAAAGGGTGTTACAGAAGGTTTTAGCAAAGGCATCATAAACTTAAAGTTGCCAGAGGAAAGCCCTGAGGTCTCAGCATTTCATCCACCCTTATTATTAACAGATTATCCATATAAACTGGCTTCAATACAAAGGGGAATTACTGAAAGCCTTAATATTGTTGCTGGTTTGCTCACTAATGATTATTTTTCTGTCTCTGTTTCATAATGCCCTGCCTGGAAAATTTGTTGCAAGTGAGTGGCTGGAATTATAATTCTTCAAAAGAAGTGATTTTCACACATGGTTAATGATTTTGCATCTGCTCAGCTCAACCTTCACACCTCTCCATTCCTGCCCAACTCATTTAGTTATGGATATTAATCACAATCACAGGACAGGAAATGCTTTATTTGAATGTTTAATAAGTTTACAACTCTTCAGATTGATTCTTGCAATGGGAATGTTGGTAATCATTACACTTTAATGCCTTAGGCATATCAGAGAAGGCTGGGGCAGGAATGTGTCCACTGATACCAAAGATGGAATAGCAAATATTCATACAAAAAGACAAAATGTCCTTTCTTCAACTTTAAAGAAGATTAATAGTTATAATTAAAGATCACCTCTATCAGTGTGTATCAACCCAGACCCGGCTGAGCTCCACGAACACTGCTCACAGGCCGATTCTAACTCTGCATATTGATAAATGCCTCTGTGACTTCGCCACAGGGAGTTGGCATCTCTCTACATTGACAGAAATCAGGCAGTAATTAGAAGTGAGTGACAAGGTGCTTTTCATCTTTGACGAGGAAAGATTTTTTGTGTCAAAATATCTCACCAGAGGAGTAATTTTCTCTGTGTGTATTTCTTGTTCTGAACACATTTTGCATGATAATAGAAAAAGAGAAATTGTTTCTGAATGTTACTTAGTGACAAATAGCAGAGACACTGCCTTTCCAGATAACAAGTGTCTGAATGCTGTCATATTGTGATATCGACAGATAGGACCCATAGTAAGCTGAGAGATATTTATACTGAAAAATAATTTGTTTTTGATAGAATAAAATCAAAGATATTAAAATGCTTTTTATGGTATTATGCCTCTAAAGGTTTAAAATTACCTAACAAGATTTAATCATCCAATTCTAAAATACATTTTAAGGATTTAATCACCTGAAATTTTCAGCACAGTGGGGAGACAAATAAGCAGTATAATACATTTGCTGTTTTACAGAACCTGTCTTGTCACTCAACACATGGGCTGCTGTCAGTTCACTGTGCAAGTGGTTTGCAGACCACTTGCAAACAATTCACAATTATGGTAGAAAATGGTCTGCATTGACTGTACTAAACTGGAAAATTTAAAAACAACTATTCATGAAGTTTAAATGGTTTAAAACATTTTAAAAAGGAACATTAAAAAAGACTATAATTACAGCTTTGCCTGGCATTAGATTCTATGACTGTGAAAGGAAGAGTTTGATCTTGAACTTGGAACTGATAATGTTAAGAGAACATGGTGCTTTCTTCCATTTTTCTTACCAGTGTAGGGAGAGCATTTTATGGAAGGTACATTAACATATAGTGATCAAGTATAATAGCGGGCAGAAAGAAAGACAGTGCTTATCTGGGAATATGAATCTGATACATGTTGCTGTTTGTGTCACAGGTGTACAGTTATGGAAAATGTAGTAAGATCAGCAATTTCTAAAGAAGCAATAAGTTAGCATTATCCAACGGAGAATATTTCAGAGTATACTCTGTCAAAACATTGAGAAGGGAGGGAGAGGGAGAACACTTAATATTGGAATTTAAAGACAAAATTGAATGAATTAAGAACATCAGTACCCAACTATGAATATCATAGGCTGTAACCTATTTTAGGCAATTAGACGCAATATGAAGATTTCAGAGTCTATTGTCATGACACTGAGATAAAAAGTAATAGACTTGGCAATAAAGCACTATCCCAATTCCTGGGGTTCAATTTTCTGAATACCTCTATTAAATTAAGGCTGATGATATTCTCTGACAGTAGTTTGCCATAGACATTATGGACCTTATCTTTCAAGATCCTATTCTTCAATGGATTTTGATGTGACTATCATCCTTGAAGAAACTAGAATCTCAATGCCAATATTTGCCCAAATCAGATGGTCAGAAAAATAATTAATTTTGTTATTTTATCCTATTTTACTATTCCCACATTCCTTTTATCAATTATTTCAGAATATGTGTAAGAACTTAATATTTATTGGATCATACAGGAAAACCCTTGAGTATGCTACTCAGAACTCTGAGCCTGAAGAAAAGATAGCTCCACATTAGTTTTAAATGTCCACAGTTATTTTAACTTTAAAATCATTTTGAGAACATTAGCTTTATGTTCATATCCTGAAACAATCAATTACATAATAGAAGATCATATACTGATAATTATTTGATGTGCTTTATTTAATTAATTAATAATTAAGCAGTGCTTATAATACGTCATGCAAGGTTTGTGTTGAGGACTTTACACATATAATTCTCATACTAGTGCTGAGTGCATACTTTCCCGTTGTATCAGTCAGAAAGTAAGCACTTAGTGTGCAAAATAACTCGTTCCAGATCTCATAGTTACCAAATCCCTTACATGAGATTTGAGTTGTCAAAGCAAAAATTACACTGGATGAAGTTAAACAGGCAAGGAAAGCTTCATTCAAGGCTATTGCAATAGAGGAGAAAGTCTGAACTCAACTCTACTGAAACAAAACACGGGAGAGTTTTTAAGCGCTCAGTGAGCTAGTACAAAAGTATGGGAGGGCATTTTGATCAATGGGATGCGTTGAGCACATTGAGTTATTCTTGGGTTTACAAAGCTTTTTCTCAGTGATTAGGCCATCTGTATTCGCTAATTCGCACCTATCAAAGTTAGGATCCTACCCTCCCATAGAGGCTGGGAAATAGGGATGCTATCTTCCTTGATGATTACATTTCAGAGAGTTGATTCCCAGTCCTTGACAAAGACATTCTGTGGGTCATAAAACTGACAAGAGACTAGGAGAAGATTTATATACATTTCAAATGGGCAGAGACGTAATTTACAATTGTAAGTTTTCTAAAGTAAATGTTCTAAGAAAACGGAGTTCAGGAACCTATAGTGAGGAGGAAACCTGTGTACTATTTAGTCAAGCTGAGGGGAACTTCAAGGCAGTCTTGGTCAAAGTCCATGTCTGTCAGACGCCAATGCAGGCGCTCCTAGTCCTGACTTTATATTGAATCCTATTTGTACTGGTTTCCCAACAGCAACTGGGAATATTAACTGTTTGTCCAGAGAATGGCAGCTTATTTGCTGCCAAATTGTAGTATAATTATAAGTTACTCTCAGTTAATATTTATTTGCCAGATACATTCTGAATATAAAATGTCTTATAAACATTTTAGTAAACATTTGGATAAATTATCTCAAAATACAGTTGAGAAATTTGGATTTGTTTACAAAAACACACCTAGATAATGTTAGAAAAGAGATAAAAATTCAGATTTCCTAAAAATCCCATAGTCTGTTCTCTTTTTTCCATTATCCAAAATATATGGGAATTTCTTATTTTACTCAACAAATAATTATTGAGTTACTTGTATCTGCCAGGCACTATGTTGGGTGCTAGAGATATATCTGTGCGCAAGAAAATGAAGATGTCTTCCTTTTGGAACTTACAATCTAGGAAGAAGCAGATATTTTATAGATAATTTTGTAAATAATTAGTTACCATTGTGAGATGTGCTATGAAAGAAAAAATTAAAAGTGCTGTGAGTTCATATAACACATGCCCAATTTAGACAAAGTGGATTTTCCCAAGGATGTAATTGGGACCTGAATCTTCCAGGTGGAGAGAGAATCTAGATAGCAGTTGTGATGGTCTTGAGATGTTTGCTTAAACAAGCAAAGGCATTTAAGGTCGATGAGAAAAATTAAAAAAAAATTTAACTTAGATTATTTGGAGGAATCAAAACATGTGGCAAAATTAAAAAAAACCTAGGAGTCAGGAAAATCTAGTTTTAGTTCTAGCTCTGCCACAAACTATGTGAATTTGAGAAAGCTAGGAATCAAGTGCAAGTACACAATAAATTATCTTCTGATTAATTCTTAGGAATGTCATCATTGCAGTAAACATTTTTGAAAATCTACTTTTGGATTGATGGGGACACATTTAAGGATCAGATTTTAGGCCACAAAGAAAAAATTTGTAGTCACATTTCAGTTTTGACTAAACATGATATTAATGAAATTATTCATACCTTATTTGCCATGCTTGACTCTGAAGAAGTATTGAATGCTTCCAAAATGCAGACCTACCTTCAAAGGATAAAACTTTGCAGTGTTGAGAAATTCAAGTGTTTGTGCTATATGATATAATAGAAATACCATCAAAAGTTCTACTATCTTTGAAGTTCTTTGTTTTTGTGTAAACATAAATCACATTTATTAATTGTCACATCTAATAAACATCCTTTGGATCAGAGAGTTGGCAATAAAGTACAGAAACAGGATAGGTGGCCTCTAGAGTCAAGCATGGGTAAGGGTGAGGGATATTGTCATTGCTTATAATTGGTTAAATTTGGTCAGGGCTAGTTTGTACAGGACTCTTGTGGTGAAGCTGAAATAAGTTGCTGAACTTTTTTTTTGTTTTTTAGACACTTTTTTGTTGTTGTTGTTGTTGTTGTTGTTTTGTGAGGAAGATCAGCCCTGAGCTAACATCCATGGTAATCCTCCTCTTGTTGCTGAGGAAGACCGGCTCTGAGCTAACATCTATTGCCAATCTTCCTCCTTTTTTTGTTTTTTCCCTAAAGCCCCAGTAGGTAGATGCACGTCATAGTTGCACATCCTTCTAGTTGCTGTATGTGGGACGCGGCCTCAGCATGGCCGGAGAAGCGGTGCGTCGGTGCCCGCCCGGGATCCGAACCCGGGCCGCCAGTAGCGGAGCGCGCTCACTTAACCGCTACGCCACGGGGCTGGCCCAGATGAACTTCTGAAAAGACTAGAATATTATGAAATTTAAATAATGGCAAAGGATAATAAAGGAATAATGCCTGTGGGTGTTTGTTTTCTGCCCATTCTCCTCCAGTATTTGGGAGAACAGGCCTTAAGGGCATCAGTGGCGCTTGATTTCCAACAGCTGTCACAGAGGCAGGGAACTGTTCCACATCAGGATGGGCTTGCGCTGCTCGGAGTAATTGGCTCTGTAGCTCTCTGTTGAGGGGAGGCAGCTTGACTCATTAGGTTTCTAGTTTTGCTCATTTGTTTGTTTTTTGAGGGAAAAAATGCATGTTTTCTATACTACATGTAAATCCTTACCTAGTGAAGAAATCTTTGTTGATAGAGATAGGAAAAATTAACTAGTAAAGATTAATTGTGAGATATATTTTAAAATATAGCATCTATCACTCTATATTCAAATTATATCCATTTTAAAAATGTGCAGGTTTTAAAATTACATATAACATAATTATATGAATATGATTTAAATATACACGTATTTACTTGATATATATGTACATACTTGTCCCTAAAATAATTATATATGAATATAAATATATATAAACACACATACACACATGTATTAATGGCTTATATTTATTGCAATAAATGTGTGAGTAATTACTCAGAGTAAGTCAGAACTGATGGTTAGAGAAATATACAAATAAGCTATTGTAACTGTTCAATGATCTTACATGATTCCAGTAATATTGAGGTGAGAACTAGATGGACTAATTTCTTAGTGGAAAATTAAAATGAGATTAAATTTAATTGATGGAGTTATACCTTTACTTTGATATCTAATAAGAAAAGAGGAAAAGAGAACCAAGATTACTCTGGGTACAAGAATCAGACCTTTAGTTCTCAGAGTGTTCCCAAATTTTGTTTTGCGCTTGTGTGCCTTTTATGTTCTAGCACATGCTATTTTTAGCTTTTCTTAATAATGCTGTTTGTTAACATACATTTCATATAAAAAAACCGACTCTCACCAAAAGAAAAATGTGTAACAACATGAAGTATAATTTCTGTGGTCTTAGATACAATCCTCTTTTCTTTAGGCACCTAAATATTACAAGCCTCCTATCCATTTTCCGTGGTGCCAGTTTATGTCTTTGCATGTACACGTTTGTGTATACATGTTTGACTGTGAAGTACCAAACCCAGTAAGAAAGAATAAGACCTCACAGAAAGAGTTATTGACGGTATACAGGGAGAGAAAGAGAATCGATATAAGGTAGACTAGGAAAAAATACGTCAACTCTGAATATGGAAAATGGCTGAAAGAAGCTGCACTTTACATGCTTATGATAAACTCATTTTACTGCAGAGCAGTTCACATCACTGTTCACAAACTTATAGTGGCTACTGAAGTAAATTTAATCCAAAAGATTATATTTTAGTTTTGATCTTACATGTATACAAGTTTCCACTTTACTATTTATTGGCTATTTAAAAATATTCTAGTTGTCCTGTTTTGATAGCCCTTAGGTCATTTTTACTAGAATCAAAAGGTATGTATTTAAGGAAAGAAATGACTGTGGCACTATATAAACTGTAATACAAAGAAAATGAAACTAATAATGTATAGTATGACACATATGCCACTGAATAACAAAATATAAAAGAGATAAACATCAAAATTTAAAGCATTAAAACAATCTAGAGGAAGGCAGTAAATATGCCAGTCACCTGGCACTGTGGAGGACCTCTTGGAGAGGGGAAGAGCTGGGATGTTTTCATATCTGGACAGAGACTCATCAGTAATCATTAGCAGGCTTGCAATTTTAAGATCCATTTGAAAAAGAGAGAAACTTTGTCTGGAAATCAAGGCTTAATGAAGCTATAGAATAGGACATTTCTCAAGCATTTTTTTTTCATTCTATGGCTTGAGACACTCTGATTTAAAATCTCTAGTTAATATTATATACGTGTTATGCTTAGATTTACGTATAAAATCCTCTATCAAACACTTTCACATCTAAGATTACAAAGCACAAGATCACTTAAGGCATAAAATTTTTTTTACCAATTATGTAAAACATGCCATCTAAACATGGGCTGTTGTGTACATTTTAATTGAGTTGTTTTAAAAAATATTAAACAAGTAAACTATGATTGTCCATGTTTGGGTAAATATCTTTTATCCTGGGAATTCAGAAGTCATGTGAAAAGAAAATAAGCATAAAATAATAATTAGGAATGTATACAATGCAAGAAATAATAAAATATTATTGCAAAATTATTCAGTTTCTCTTCAATATCCATCAGTAGTCTATGTCTCTATTATAACACAAGATTATATTATACTATATCTGTTTACATTTCTTTCTTACCCCTTGGGCTACAAGTTTACAAAGTCAGAAAATTTTATCATATGCTTCTATTACCAATATCTAACATATTGGTAGAGAGTGATACTAAATGTTTTACATGTTTTTTCCAGCTTTACTGGGGTAAAATTGACAAAAAGATATTATATATATTTAAGGTGTACAAAATGATGTTTTGATATATGTATAGATTGTGAAAAGAGCACCACAGTCAAGCTAGTTAACATATCAATCACCTCACATAGTTATCTTTTTTGTTTTTGTTTTTGTGGTAAGAATACTTAAGACCTACCCTCTTAGCAAATTTCAAATATAGAATACAGTATTGTTAACCATAGTCATCATGCTGTACATTAGATATCTAGAACTTATTTATCTTACATAACTGAAACATGAGTGATTTTTCACCCTAGTTTAAAAATTTAAAAGATGCACCTATATAGAAAATCTTTATGTTTAATGACTCCTTCCTAGAGGATGATTTAAACTTATCCTCCATGATTCCAAGGAGCAGCTATGTGCTTGGCATAATGTGGGTGTCAAGTAATATTTCTTGACTGTAAAGAGTAGCTGGTGGGAAACGAGTTCTCTCCCTGGACCTAAGGTTTCTAAGAATAGGAAAGCGCTATCTGCAGACCCCTGCCACCTTACCATGGAGTAGGAATACAGATGAAGATTTGGCACACAAAAAAGCAGAGGTTAAACGTGTGAGATACTTGGTAGAAATTTTCTAGAAATCTCCTTCTCGTAATAGGTACCTAGTATTCACAGAGAAATTTCCCCTCGATAAATTGAGGTCCGGGCTGTCATTTGGATTTTTCTGCAGGCTACATATCAGTTTCCTCTATCAGTAAAGGATGATTATCACTACCAAGTTTCATAATGTCTAAGAGACAGCCCAGTTGAGATAAAAATTGGCAGTGAGGAGTCAGACAATGTCAAATAAAGCAAGGAGGTAAAACCAAAGGATTCAGATTTTAATTAGAGGTTCTAGATCCAGAAAAACTTAACCACTAGGGTACAAAACTGGATAGACTACTGAAAACAGAAAGATAAAGAGAAGAAAAGAAATGAAAGGTAGTTAGAGAATAAGAAGAGGTGGTCCTTAAGAGACTTGGAGGTCTTGGAGGCTGGCTACCACATATAATATGCTCAGTCTCTCAAGTTTTCCCATTTTTATTTAATTGAAGTTAATAGATATTTTTCATCATTCTTAATTACAAAAACCTAGCATAAAAATGGAAATAAAACATATACAGATTTTCTCCTTTTATTAATATTTCCATATTTTGTTAACATAAAAATATCAATTTATACTTTCATTACATTATACTCCTTAAAAATTCACAAGTGCTGTTTTCCCTTTACAAGTCTCGGGAAGTTTATCACCATACTTCTTCTAAAAAATGACAAATATCTGATATCAAATCAAATGTGTGTTTTACATGTGTATTACTTTTTAAATTCAACTTTAAATATCATTCATATAACCCAGAAGCATAAGCACGAAATAATAAAGGAAGTTATCAAAATATTTCACTGCTTTTTCAAAAGAAGACTCTAGAAACAGATCAGAAAGTCATTTACAATTCACTAACTGGTAAATGATGTAGTAGAATTTAACACACTCCAAGCTCTAATTCTCTTCGACTAATGACCAACAGTCAAAGGTCCAATTTCAGAGCTGGAAAAATGTCTGCTATTTTCAGCATATCTATTTCTAATTTCAAATCTATTTTCCTTCCCAGATAATATTAAAATGTAAGAAAAAAATCAGTTTAAGTATAAAGCAAAAAGCCTTTGACATCAGATATATCCAAATCTTGTCTCTAACATTTATTGCCCGTGAAGTTCTGCACAAGTCAATTAATCTCTCTTAGTCTCAGTTTCCCAGTGTGTAAAATAACAGAAAATTTGCATATCTGATTGCTGATGTAAAAAGGTAATGAGAGAAAGAGAGATCCTTTGTGACCCCCATGCTTAGGTGATTGGGTGGATAGTGGTGCCATCAAATATAATAGAAAACTCTGGAAGAATGAAGAAGGCCAATTGATTCTGTTAACATATGTTGAAAATTTTGGTGGGAAAGTGGCCGTGGAACAGCCAGGATACTTGTGGGAGTGTGATTCAGATTCTCAACCTTGGTTTCCAGACTGGACAGGCAAGAAGAGGAATCAAAGGAAACTAGACCTGGGGAAAATGGAGAGATCAAGTGATTGAAGTGTGAGAGAAAAAGGGAAAATAGTAAGTTATAATAGAAGGAGTGAAATATTTGACCTGAAGTTATCAGAGAGAGAACCATCTAGATGATAATAAGCTTTTTTTTTTTTTTTAAAGATTTTATTTATTCATTTTTTTCCCCCCAAAGCCCCAGTAGATAGTTGTATGCCATAGGTTCACATCCTTCTAGTTGCTGTACGTGGGACTCGGCCTCGCGTTGGACGGAGAAGTGGTGCCTCGGGGCGCGCCCGGGATCCGAACCCGGGCCGCCAGCATCAGAGCGCGCGCACTTAACCGCTAAGCCACGGAGCCGGCCCCAATAAGCTTTAGAATATAGCCAAGAGAAGTTATTGAGAAGAGAACATTATTGAGAATGAGGTTATTAAAGAACAGCGAATCAGATTGTTGGATATTTTTGTTAACTATTGTTTTGTAACAAACAACTCCAAAAAGTAGTGGCTTAAACCAGCAACCATCTACTATTTCTCACATGTCTGATGGTGTTGGTTTTTATCTGGAAAGTCTTGTTTTCTCCCACCAATAGGCTAGACTGACTTCCTTATATTGTGGTCTTAGGGCAATGTTCCAAGCTGGTGAAGTTGGAAGCTACAAGACTTACTGACATCTACGTACTAGAATTCACACGAAATAACTTTCACCACATTCTATTCGTCATATCAAGTCAGAAGACTAGCCTTGATTTAAGGAGTGAAAATATAATCCAGCTCTTAATAAGAGAAGATAAAAAATTATAGCCATATTTAATCTACCACAAATGGATTATCTACAAGGATTATAAAAGTATCCAGTATTGTGGCTGGATTTGAGTTAGAGAAAATGAAAATGATCTGTCTGCCAAGGACATCATGAACGTATTGAAGAAACCAGAAGATTTGTAGATGGGGAGAGAGACAAATGTTCAGGGAGGTGGGATGAATCATAAAGAAGCAGATTTTATTGTATGATTATAAAAGTAGTGATCTGAGTGTTGCATATGGAGAATGTTGACCCCATATTTTGCTTCCAAAGTAGCTTTTGTTCCAGAGACCCAATGTATCGGTTATCTTCTGCTGTTATAATAAACAACCCCAAAATATCAGGGGCTTTAAACAATAGAAAGGCATTTCTTGCTTATGTTATCTGAGGACCACAGTTAGCTGAGGTTCCGCTCTAAAATATGGGTCAATGAGGATCTGCTCCATGTGATTTCTCCTTCTGGGACCAGGTTGAAGGAGTACCCCTATCAGTGACACGGTGTTCTCTTGGTAGAGAGAAGTAAAAGTGCTTAAAAATGAATTTACATATAGTTCATTTTTGTCTTTCAGGCATGCTATCTCAGATGTTCAATAATGCCATTCTAGTCAATGCGTGGTTGACCCACTTTATCAGGGATTATCTGCCCATGTTGTGATCAGAATCCTTTACCTATGCCATATGGCAAGAAGTAATTTCCAGCACAGTGAATAATATTGGCAATTATGGTTTCTCCCAATTACCCCAACCGCAGTCATCTACCCAGTAACCCCTAATGTGAGCACAAAGGAGAAAGAAATTAGGTGCTGAGCTGAAAATGTTGTCCCTTCTTTGATGAACATTTCAAAAATAACACTGTGATTGTAGTCATTAATTCCTATATTTCCATATCATATCAGAGGCTGCCAACAGTTTAAAATCCTTCCTATTCCCATGATATACACTGACAGCTCATTCTGCATGACTTAGCTAGTACTGAACAAAGTTAGATTTACTGATCTATTGCAGCAAAGGAGACCATACACCACAGTGAACTATGGGATGTCTCGCTAAGAAGGAGTTAGGATGGGTTTGACATAAGGTATGGGCTTTTGCTGAGTGATTTAGGAAGGGCTTAAGGAAGTGGGGGATCTGTTTTGGATGAGGATCTGGCAGGAAGCAGGACGATTTGATGACTGAGTATCTCAAAGCATTTGCTGTCTAGGAGGTATGAGGAATGAAGCGGGGCTAGAGTTGTCATTGTTGAAAAAATGTGTCACTCATATTTGTTGGGAGTAGGGATTGTTTTTTTAAAGTAGTATAGTACTATTGTCTTTTTCTTATATTCCAACATGCTTATGGATTGGTTTTGTTTTTGCTTACTTTCACCGTGTCACAAAATACCTTGTCTTATTACTGGTGATGTTTTGTAGAATTATGTTTAGTAGAGAATGCTCCCAACTGTTTTCTATTATTTCTTTTTTCATCTTTCTCAAAGCTTTAATTTTTCTAAAATTTTGTTTGTATTGTTTGATATTCCTTATTCTTAGCAGCTTCTATTTTGCTTTCTCTATTCTCAACTTATTCTAAAAATCATAAGGCTCACTTTCTATCATAAACATTAATTAATTTTCATAATTTAGGCTTTCTATAAACCAGTCCCTGACGTTGACATATCATAACCTCATTTCTACTCTCACAACTTCTACTTAGAAATATGAGAATACTTAGTAGTGACAACTGGAGTGTTACAAATTTTTCCTCTGCAGGAAGTGCCTGGAGCTATCTGTCTGGTGCTTAAGAAAAACAATATGGGAACAGAGAAGTATAGATTAGTTCCTTGCTGAGTGTTAGAGCGGACTCTGCACTTTTTATTTTCTCTGGCTGGCTAAAGGAAACCAACTTCTCCACTAAAATAATTTCTACACTTTTTGCAGCACAACTTAAATGCTTTACCTTCTACAAGTCACATTTCCATTTGTTCTCTTGAAAACACATATAATATTTTCCAGATACAAATCTAAGAAGGATAAATATTTCTAACTTCTCTTTGGCTTTGGAGATTACATAATTTTCTCCCCTATGTTGTTCTTAAAATTTGTGGGAACCCTACTCTTACAATACTTAGACTCACAGACTTCAGAGATTTCTATTTTCACTCTGGGTTCTGTTTCCTGCTGAACTTCCCAGTTAATACATTTCTATTTTTCTAAAGCTATTTCATGTTAGCATCTCTACTTATTTAGACATTCCTTTGGCAGCCATCCTATCCATTTTCATTTTTCTCCTGATTTATTCATCTAATAATAAAAAAGAATTTATTAATAGTTATAATTGTCCAAATCTGCATTGGGCTATCTCCCAGTCAGTGTCATTGGATGTGTTTAAGGATTCTATTCACATGTATCAGCTTGGCTTCTGTAGAGGGAATGCAAACACTGAAGAATGGATTATACTAGATGATAATAAAATTTAATTCCAATCTTGAGAATCTATGATTCAAAGAACAGTAATAGAAAAAAACATAATTTTGCATAGGCTTTAAATATGTAGTTTACCCCCTCATCCGAGGACCCTTGGTTTACTATCTTATGTTAAGTAGCACCTCTAGAAAGGATGAGTAAAATATGGTGAATGAAATCTCTGCTATAATGTGCTGAACTTATAAGCAGGTGACTAGATATACACGTAGAAAAGCCTAGGACTAAGTGAAAACAAAAGTGAGAAAGAAAATGAGATCTATACTTTCACAACGATTAATTAATTTTATCAAAAATAGTTTATAAGAACATATGCAAACTGTATTATGTGCACTGAGTACATTAGAATAGTTGCTTTTAGATGAGATGGAATGAGACGCTAATACAGTGACAGAGAAAGGGGATAAAAGTGAATAAACAATTAATAAAACAAGATAATAGCAAGGCACTATCAATGGCATTGGTTTCATGTGAAATGAAGAGGTTTTTTTAAAATATAGTCTTCTGCACATGATATCCAATTAAATAAACATGTAAAATAGCACTCAGCCCACTCTATTCCCATTGTCTATTAATTTTCTTCTTAGTACTTATGGCTTTCTAACAAAGAGTTTCTTAATTTATTCTTTATTACCTGCCTCTGACCATCTTGCCTGACTGGAACTTACCTTCTTAAGAGCAAGGGATCTTCTTTCGTTCTTCTTCTTTTTTGTTTTTTTTTTATTGTGTCTCCAGTACCAAAAACAATGCCTGACATCTACTAGATACTTAAATATTTATTACATGAATTAATGAATCATATGAATAACCATAATGAATTTGAGATCATGCCACAAGTCTTCTCATTTTTTTATATTATCTCTAACTGAAAACTTAATAATAAAAAGAATCTGTGGTGAGTGTTAGGTAGTGATAATAGTGAGGAGTAGAGGACCTTTAAGTAGTTATCAGTGGGTGATTGATTTCTGGTTCAATAACTTTCTCAATTGAGATGTCAAATCAAATTAGTGTTTCAGTTTAAGTGCCAGTTGAGACTGAGTAGAAAATAATCAATATGACGTGAAAGAAGATATTAATGATTGAATGTCATACCTGACCCAGAGAAAACACTACTAGTTATGTGCATATTACTAACTCAGCATGAGCTACTCTAAAATTTTTTTATAAACTGATAAAAATCACCTCGTCTCAGAATATGTGGAAATAAAAATTGTATGTGTGGGTATATATATGTGCGTGTGTAGGGGCATATATATGTGTGTGTGGGTACATATACACAATGTGTGTGTGCATAGTTAAAAAATAAATATTGCTCCTGAAAAACATAAAAGTCTGTGTTGCCAAGATGATAATTTGAAGAAATATTTGACCTTTGTCGGTTACAAAGGAGCTAATGATGTTTCTACTTTTTTTCTGTGTAATTTTAATGTATGTGGTATAGTGTTCCCATTTTTCACAGGCACAAAAGCACAGTCAAATTTCTTGAATAGAAACTTCCTATGACTTCTATTATTTATGAAGCCTATGATTTTAATGGTTTTTTTAAAGCTTATTTCTTTAGCTTTAGGGCGGTGGTTCTCAACCTTTTTCAGGCCCAACATATTAGAAATAATAACTGATTATAGCAATTATTTTGAAGAGAAGGGGCAGAACAAGGGACTCAGCAACTCACCTGGGTAATGGGGGCTCCTATAGCTTAAAAATGACCCATGCACCTTCATCTGATATTGTCCCTAAGTCAGGAGGAAGAGTTCCAACTGCCTTAAGACTGTGAATCTTAGTATCTCTGTAAAATGAAAAGGAAACTTCAAACTTTTGACATTAGAATTGTGTTAAAAACCGTCTTCAAAATTTTCAAATCCTTAGAGAAACCATATATACATCCTCGCTGTGAGAGTGCTGTGATCGACTAAACTTGATTCAAGTGTTCTCTTGAATTAATGACTGGGGCCAGGAGAGAATATAGCTCCTTTTCAGAACATGTGGCAAAAGTTGGGAGAGTCGTCGTGCCCCCAGAGGAAGCATAGACACAGCCATTGAAGAGATTGAATGGTAAACAGCCCCCTTGATTTTTAGCTTCTACAGAAAATAATTATTACCTAAAAATGAAACCTGTTAGATGGAAATCTGCTAGATTCAAGCTCATGGGAAGGCATAGAGAGATGAGAATGCAGAGGGAAAGGGAAAATATTATTAAAGAGACTTTTGTTGTTAAGTAAATGTTAGGAACCACCACTCTACTGCTAAATTTGACAGGAGACAATCAGAGACAGGTGATCTAGAAATAACACAAATAATACTGGTTTCTTCACTGTCCTTCAAAGTTTTCTTATTTTGGGAGGGTCTTTAGCTTCTAACAGGATTCAGTAATACCCATTCCATTCTCGCATAAGTCAGAGGAACCAGGCAAAGCATATCTCACTAGTGTTTGTAAATAACTTATTTCATTAAAGATATTTATACAGAAATGAAGTCATTTTAATCATTAGTCTCTTTTGTATATGAATATTTAATGCCCTCAAAGCAATAGGAACCAAAAGACCCGAAGAAATGAGTAACTAGCTTTATTTTTTGTCTGACAGTCTGGTCCCATATGTCTGTGATCATGTGCTGAACAGAAAAAAAAAAAAAGAAAGACAAAATATTTTAGAAATTGTTTTTTCTTTGTATTACATAGAAAATATTTGGGCACAGACTGTCATTTATCTCAAGTTAAATTCTCATTTTTTGCCAGATTTAGATATTGAGTGATTTTATGTAAGATCAATGATACCATAGGTAGCAAACAAGTTATTCAAGGGAATTATTACCTGTCCACAGTACTGAATTCGCATATATTTATTGAAAAGCTTTTTTTGTATATTAAGTCTACATATTTCTAGAAATTATATTTCTATTTTACTGGGCAGGAGTACCTATAGTTACTTCATATATTTTTGTAATTTTTCATGGCCCCTATAATTTTTAATGTACAGTGTTTGGAAATGCTTGACTTAACAAGGCAGAAGCTGCGTTACCCTGGGCTTTTCCACATGGAGGATCATCTGATGATAATGGCACATTTCCAACAGTGGCAGGGAAGGTACCAGGGACACAGAAGGCCTGCGCAGATGTCAAGACTGCTGGGTACAGCACTGCCATGGTTGATGCACCCAGACTCTAAAGTCTCTTTAAATTCCTTTCACATAAAAGAGGAAATCTGAAGTTCAGCCTCCAAGAAAGAGTGTTAAAAAGACCAGAGGGTTTCATCCAAGTTCCATGGGTGATAAAACACATCAATCTGAGACATTACTAGTGCGTTGCTGATTCCCTAGTCATTCTTCCATTTGCTGTAGCTGCACGATGATAGCGCTGTTCCATCAAGGGAAAATGATCCCTCCTCCCCTCAAAAAGCTTTTTACAAGGCAAAGCTATAAAGTGCTAGATTTATTAACAATTTCCATTTCAAGACAGGCGCCGGTTCTACGGCAGTAAAGCTGTGCTTTAATGCAAATGCAGCACTTCCAGCCAGTTT
Source organism: Ceratotherium simum simum (assembly GCF_057802395.1). Taxonomy (NCBI): domain Eukaryota; kingdom Metazoa; phylum Chordata; class Mammalia; order Perissodactyla; family Rhinocerotidae; genus Ceratotherium; species Ceratotherium simum. Next base: position 52,182,561 of record NC_141906.1, read on the forward strand.
TCCTAATGCCTTCACAACTCCTGTAAATAATGCATCCCTGGGTGGCATCCTTCACTTTTAAACAATTTGGGAAAACTGGTTGAAGTTGTAAAAATACAAATGTATTTCCTTTAACATAATACTTTCTGCAAACACTCTGGAATTTTCCAATATACTTTTCTAAATCTGATTGATATTTGATTGCAAAATGAGAATGTACCTAAGTGAATTTCACCCCCCAATCAAGGGGCTCAGGACAACAGAAAAGTGAGGATCTATTCCAGCATAATATGAACAATGATAGAACTATTTCATGGTGTTGAGAAGAACTGTATCCAAGTTCTATAACCTGAAAGTATCATGAGAAACTTCTTTATTCCCATTACCCATGATAGATTTGTGTCCAACAAGTTTTCATTGTACTATTTTAATTATCTTAAGCAAAGAAACCTGATTCAACATTATCATAATCTTGGTTTGCCTTTCCCCTTTACTATATGTTTGCTTTTTTGAGACATTATAAAAATGTCACTTTATTGGATAAAAGAATGAAAAAAAAGTTAAAAAGAGCTTTAACTCAAAGATGTCATGAGAGATCCCTGCTGTACATTCTACATAGTCAGCTTCATTCTTACACAGGCTTCTACATGTTTTCAAAATGGCTATAGCACTTCTAAGCTCCACATCCACATGAAGAGTACAAATATCTCTGGTGTAGCTATTTTAAAAGACTTTTATGGAACTTCGTGACCTGGAATCTTCAGCACGATTCCCTTTGGTGAAGGTCATGTGGCTGCCCCTGAACAAATCTCTGATCACAAGGACTAATGGTGTGTATTGATGGACTCAAGCCCCTTTTTCTAAACCAAACTCTGTGGAAAGGTGGATAGCATTGCCCTTATTGGTCTTCACTAGAGCAGAGCCCACCTCTGGAACTTGGGTAATGTCAATTTCCTCTGAAGCACTTAGGAAGTGTGGGGGAAACATATCTAAGTGAATAAAATTCTTGGTATTTAGTAGGAGCCAGACATTGGGAAACAGTTGCTGATAAGCAACTGGTGGGGAGGAAGAAATTTTCCTCTACCCTTCTAGGCTCTAGGCTCGTCTAAGTATTACATTGTCATGAGACAGATTAACAGTAGAAAATCAAATTTAAATTTGTACAAATGGGAACCCCACATACATGAGAAGTTCATAGACAAAAAGGTAAAATGAAGTATATATGCTATCTTGAGCTAAGGAATGGAATAGAGTCCTGAGACTTCAGAGGGGAGGAAGATAATTCACAAGATGATAAGAAGAGCATATGTTCAGTAATTAGAGGTTTGCTCTGCTGTACAAATAAGTCATAAAAAGCTGTTTCTGGTTATAACTCTTATATGGACAAGGCCCCCAATTTAAATTCTTAAAGAGAGAAGTAAAAGTTTCTCTTGAGCCCACAGGGTGTTGATTACCTTTAGCTCAAAATATTCCACATGCCAAAGTGGCCTATCTTGGGGCAGCCTGTTCTGAACCCCTTCAGTCCCATCTTTGAAACTTTATGATATGTTTTACATTCCAGAGATTGGGTTGGTAGATTGTCCCATCTCATTGAACCAGTCTCTCAGTTGAGAGAATAGATCAGTCCAATTAAATGGTTATGTCCAATTTTAGGAGGTGATGATGTATGGTGGCTCCCAAAGCTAGACTGTAAGAGGCATTTCTATAGAAACAAAAGAAAAACAATTGTTAGTGATTGGAAGAGATTATCATCCCAGTTTCTGAGTTCTGAAGGCAGCCAACGGAGGAAATTTCTAGATATCCAGCTCAAAGCATTTTCGGATAGAGTGAGGGCAGGCAGTGGCAGTCTGGCAGATTTTCCTAGTTTGTAGTCTGAATGTCTCTGAATATTTCTGAGTGGCCCATACACCAACAAATACAAAGATTGTCCATACATAACCCGCTGTGGTGATTTCTCTGAAATTTATATCAAATTGTTCAGCTTCAGTTTTCAGGGCTTTAGGAAAAGGGGCAGTTTTAGTTCTTAATGATTCCAAGTCAAAAGGTGGGGGAAAATTGGATACATTAGTTTAGAGGGTTGTATCCAGGCATTGGAGGATGCCAGAAGAATTCAGGATCCAATTCAGTTTACAGATAGTAAAGAAAATGGTAAAAAACAATGAACAGCACAAGAATCTAATATCCACAAAGGTTTATTATAGTTTCTATGGAAACATAATTTTTCTGTCTAAAATAACCCCCATTTCTATCAAAGATAATCAAAGTAAAACTAATTTGTTTGTAAAATAAGGCTAGTTTTAAGAAATTTGGCCTGTTATTTTCACAAGTGCAGCAAGAATAGTGACTATCATATAGGTTCTTTTCAATCAGCTTTGCTGCAACTTTTCCTAAGGAATTTCCAGATTGAACTGTTAAAGGCCTGTTGAGGCTGGAAAACCAAGCCAAGGACTTGCCATCAGACACACCAGCAATACCTAAGGATTTGGGTGAATTTCTCTCTTCTTGAGGTTCCCAAAATAATGTGAGATTCCTGTACCTGTCAGGAAGTGATCTTCCTTACTCACCTAGTAAGGCTGCTGGGAACCCTATAAGCAAAGTACTAGGCTGATATATCCTAGGGGCTTTATTGGCTCCATAAAATCAATCTTGGTTCCTTAGAGCCGTCTGGTCATATCTGAGTGTAGGCACATTCTCTCTCAAATAGGACATTCTAATCAAAGCCTTTGTAAGTTATTATAACCAGTTTCTAATTGTATCCTGCTACAGGGAGAACAGATTCTTATTGGACTTATGCAAATAACTGTGTTGCCATGAAAATAAGAATACGCACTAAATTTCTGAATTCTGGAGGGATCAGGTAAGGAGAAAAAGAAAAATATTTCAATTCTGCTTCCAAAGGTATAATTTACCAATTTCTGTAGTCATAGTTAGTTTAGGATAAAAAAAATTTCTTTATATTTGGAAAATGAAGAATTAAAAAAATCTAGTGTCTCAAACAAAAGTCATAAAAATTATAATCATATTTATAAGTTTATTCAGTCCTATGTAATTAATTTTTTGTTGATCTTGATCTTTTGTTAGCAGTATTACGAAGCCATCAGTTTTTCTATGACTCCTATAATTTCTTAACCAGTTCAATGGTGTAATCTGAAAGTTTATCAGAAACCTATACTTGTCAAAAAGTCCTTTCGGTGAATCTTTTTGAAGATGAAGAATTTTGTGAAAGCATCAGAGTAAAACAATAATTGTCTATAAATAACAAGAAAATTAACATTTTAATGCAATTGACAAAGAAATTTAGTTATTTCTATGACATACAACATCTTAAGATAACTAGAATTATGATTGATAATGTTATACCAGGAAATATCAAATTTTTAGGATTTTCATATAATTTCTAGAACATTTATATTAATAATATTCACCCATACAATATAACCAAAGAAGATTTATCATCATTTATTTGACATTTCCCATGTAATTTAACATACAAAATTAACCTAATTAGTTTAACACCTCTCTTTTTGTGAGAAGACAAAATAAATCTTTTGAGGCATTCCAGGGGCTCTCTGGAAAACCTCAAAGTTAGTTCCAGGTCAAAAAGACTTCATTTCAAATTGAATAGTGGGAAATTTGTCAAAAATATCAAAATGTTTTAAAATACTTGGTCAAATAGGATTATAGGTCACTTTGAAATAATACTTAGTTGTCCATTTAACCATGGTGACAATTAAAGACTTTCAGGCAAAGACACAAATTTAAATGGTTGTAAGAAAAATCTTAGCTCTTGTAATTAAAGACCTGATAAAAACAACACAGGAAATTATTTTGCTAAAACATAAAAGCCCTTCATTTTAGGCAGACTACTCAAAGGTAAATAAAAACTTTTCATAATCTCCTTATCAAGAACAGACTAACAGCTCAAGAAAACCCTGTCCTTTTAACAGCGAGAGCCAAATTCTAATTTTGCACCAGCTTACTTTTGATATTAAAACTCAGTTAATTAAGTTCATTTTAATCTTAGCCAGCTTGCCTATGCATAAAACTCTTTTCTCAGGGTTCCTTTTCCATAAACCTTCTATATCTTAATTTTTTACATTCAGATTTTGTCCTATGCTCCCCCCTTATTTTTTACTGAAAGCACATTTTATACTAAGATGTTTCCCTTATTATTTTAGTAGTTTTAATTGTACATATTAACTAGAATTTTTAATCCTCAGAAACTTTAATTTCCAGTAAAAAGTAAGAAGTATGCAACTGTGAACTGTATGCCATACCAGCATTCTTTAGATCATCAAATTTATGAATTCATTTCATAATTTGTAGAAAAATTTGTTTCTTTTTAGTACAATCTTTCAATAAAGTCCAAGATGTTTACTAACAGACTCAAATTTATCTTTCAGTTTCTCTGTAATAAGAATTCAAAAGTAGGTAAATTTAGACTTTTTTAGCAATTAATGTGTTAGCATTTTTATCTTATTTGGAAATGATCTAAACATTCAATGAGTTTCCATCATTTAACTTAGCAAAACTCTAAGATTTCAAGTTCCCAAAAAGATTTTGGAAGTTATTTTTAAGTACACATACTATAAAATGTAATTATTTCACCTAAAATTTCTTATTTCCTTAACATTTATGTATTTTATATAATAAGAACATTTGTTCTTAACAATCATATTTAGATTATTCATGAAAATTTCATGAAGCATTAAAGCTGTTACCTATCATCTTGTTATTTTTTTTGCTGTTAAATTTTATAACAGAGATAACATGATCTTATTTGACTATGACCCAGGTAGGATAAAATTTGCATATTTGCATTATGTTCAATGCTGATAACTCTGAAGACATGCTTTTTTTAAGGCAACAAATTTAAACAAGATTTTATTTACCAAAGATTATTTTATATCATGTTAACTTGAAAAATATTTGAGTAGTGTCTACTACATTTAGAAATAATTTATATAAGCACTTTAAGCCAATTAGGTAGAGCTCTTCGAGAAATTTTACCATACGGAGGTAGAAAAATATCATGCATGCATAATGTCCATCCACAGGCATACATAGATACACAGAGGGATGCAAGCAGAGACCTTAAATAGTTTCATTTTAAGATTTTAACCATGAGACAGGCATGATAATGCAAAAGTCACTGGTTTATTAAAAAAAAAAAAAAAACAGTTGGATCCAAACTGTGTTTCTCACACATGGAAAAACTTAAGGATACTTGCTTAGATGGCTAAAGCTTTTTTCTACTACTATTTGTGGAGAAGATACTTAAGAAGCTAGATTGTGGGCAACAGTGCTTCTATAGACATTTGCCTCTTCTTCCCTTCAATCTTAGGAATTAGGGATGGTCTAGATGAGAGTTCCCAGAGAGATTACAAGCCTTTTGAGACAAATAGGGGAGGTTTGGGGGATTGGTGAAAGGAAATGGGTGGAATCTGAATTGCCTCTAGAACTGCGTTTGCAGTTTTGTAAAGATTTGTAAGATAAGGACACTTGCTGGCAATTCCTCAGAAAGTGGGTTGAACTTAAACAACATCATAGGTTGATCTACCTGTCCAATTATATTATCCCTAACTTTCTTCTTTCCCTCTAGGCAGATAGTTTTATTTTAACTTAAAGAAGGCCTATAAAAAATTCATACCAGGCTCTGAGTATCAGCTTCCAGTTTGGCCAATTTTTGACCATAGAACTACTAAAAAAATCCTTCTAAGTATCTTAACGCTTTTCAGCCAGGACAAACGGTAAATATTTCTGGAAGTATTAAACAACTCCATAGATTCAAGAGGTATCCTTAAAGGTTACTACCTTCCCAAGATCTAGATTCACCCCCAAAGATAGCCAAAGAAAAGAACCAATAGCCTGTATGTCCCAGGCAGCAGAAAGCTAAGTCAAGCCCTTAAGACACAAAATGAGACAAGCAAGAAGGGACCAGCTATCCCTGGGAGAGAGAGGGTCCTGGATCTGGAAAGGAAGGGATGATGTGAAATTTTATTTTCCTTTCTTGACTGGGCACTACAGAATGGCCATTGATTTTACTAAGTCTTTTCTACCTTTGGTAGGATCTTCTGGAAGTAAAGGTAAAAAGGCTTTATAATTCAAAAGATCTGCTGTTGTCCCAGGGACATGAATTCCCTGGGTGAGCATCTAGGATATATCAGCAAAAGACAATGTATAGGAAGGCCTGAAGCTGGCAGAGTCTGATTACAGAGTCCAGCAAAGCTAACCCTACTACATGTCCCAGGTGTTTCTGCAAAATTCATTTTCTGGCCTTCTTCATTTACATGAGAAATCTGTATAGTCTTAGAGATTAGGCTGGAGTTCTCTCTGTAAATCTTGCAGGAAAGGGGAAGCTAAAGCAGGCAGATGGGCCTGGCTTTTCAGAAAGGGGTTTTACATTGGTTTTTTAAGTCTAAATTTTTGTTCTTTTATCTTGTTAGGGAGCCTCTAAGTCTAGCTGTGATTTCTTTTTTTTCTTTTTCTTCTTAAGTGCTGGACAATTGTAATTCCAATGTCCTGATTTTTTTTCTTTTCTTTTCTTTTTTTTTTTTTTTTCTGTACAATATCTCCAAATGTTTGAAGGCAAATAGAAAGGTGTCTGAGTGGACTTTGATTTTTGTCCTAATTTCTGTCCTTCCGTCTTATTAAGTGAGCCTCAATAGCCAGCCATTATACCAATATGAGAGCTCTCTAAAATTTTTTTCTAATTTAGAATTTTTTTCAATTCAAAGGACCCATTTTCTGGCCATTGGTGAGCAGGATCTTAATAGTGACTCAAACCAATAAGCCTTTTTATGGTTTAACCATAGACACAGAGGCATCTCCCAAAAAGAGTGCAAAGGATGCTGCCCTCCCAAAATCCAAAAAGTTCACTCCCAGAGTTAGCCTAAAGAAGTACAGACAATAACTATGAGGGGCCCTGTTTTTGAACAGCAGTTCCAGAACACAGGGAATCACGTGTTTTCCCCCCTTTTGAGCAAAACAGAGTGTTTAGATTCCCTAAGCTCGGATCCACAGCCTACTTGGCTGCCTGCTGGATGCATATGCATCCTTCAACTGGCAGAGACAAAAGAAATCACTGACCATCTCTGGGAGGAACAGGATCAACAGAAAACAAGAGTACTCATCCCAAATCTTTACGAGAGTCACTTTTGCCCAAGAAACTAATTTCACAAATGTTTTCCTCCTGCTAATTTCAATTTAGGAAAGATTTTAAAAGACTCTTACCACTCTCACTTCCAATAGACCCTGCAGCAGGCAGAGATCCAGGAGACTGACAAGGCAAGAACTCTTACCTTCTGCCGGCACTTGTCAGATTTCCCAGGATCTTTCAGCTGCAGCAGCCTCAGAGGGAGCAGGGTCCAGCCCAGGAAATTTATCTTGCCAGTTATACCAACTGTGGGGAAGGAAGAAATTTTCCTCTACCTTTCTAGGTTCTTCTGGCTGGTCTAAGAATTAAATTGACATGAGACAGATTAACAGGAGAAAATCAAATTTAATTTTGTATGTACAGGAACCCGACATACATGAGAGGGTCAAAGCTTTCACATACATGGGTGGTTCAGAGACAGAAAGGTAAAATGAGGTTTTCATGCCATCTTGAGCTAAGGAAAGGAATAGGGGCTTGAGGCTTCAGAGAGGAGGAGGATAATTCACAGGACACTAATTAGAGCAGATATTCAGTATTAGAGGTTGGCCCTGCCATACAGATAGGTCATAAAAAGTTATTTCTAGTCATAATTATGGGCAAGGCCCTCAATTTAAATTCTTTAAGGGAGAAGTAAAGTTTCTCTTGAGCCTGCAGGGTGTCAATTGCCTTTAGCTCAAAATATTCCAGATTCCAAACTGGCACATCTTGGGGAGGACCATTCTGTACCCCTTCACAACCAACAAATGTCCGCTATTGTAAGGCATCTCTCCCCAAGTTTAAATATCTTCTTATTGCCACTTAAACAATAACATTTATTCACAATCACCTGATTTGGCCATTTATTTCTCCATATTCATGGTTTGTTTGTTTTTTTCCCCCAGATTTCTGGTGCTATTTCTTGGGAAGATTCCATTTATTTAACTTTTGCTGTTCATTTCATTGAAACTTTAATCATCTATAAATCTTTTGTCCAGCTAGCCGTATATGCTCCTTCAGTCTGTATCTTTTCTTCTTAGCCACAAAGTCTCTCCTCATCTAAGCTGTGAATAGCAGGGAGAATAAATAATATAAACTTATTTTTTACAGATTTGTTTATCTTGTGAAAAACATAAATCATAAGAAAATGTCACAACTAATCAACATTGTGACTGTCCCTTAAGAATTCTCCCAGATTTTCATTATTCTCCAGTTAAGACCTATGTTTTACTGCATTTTCTGTTATCAGTACATGTGTCATTGCGTACCCAAGGCTACATTATTTTATTTTCGCAAGAAATACTTTGTTACCATACTGGAATGAGAAGAAATTTAGTTTCAAATCACCTAGGGTTAAATAGATGAAAATTTCATAAATCTCATTTCATTATTAGAAACCATTTCCATTAACTATACTTTAACTTTTAAATGGATTTCAAACCACTTATTATGAGTAACAGCATATAATCACCTACAGAAAGTTAGTACTAACTGGCTAGAATTAGTTCAGCTATTAACCTGACACCTGGTAATCACAAACTGTCCATCCCATCAGCAGAAATGCCCCTTCTCCACCCAACTGAAGGTTCTGCATCTTTTTTCCGGGCCTCATACTACCCAGCTGCATAGCTGCCCCCACTGCCAAGGATCCTCTGGCTCCATCTTCCGTGCTTCCCCTCTCTTCTCCTTGGCCCCAAGCTGAATTATTTTTAGGTACTTCAGCACATCAGCTCTCTTCAGTCCTTGGCCTTTCGCATGCTATTGCCACTGCCTGGAACAAAGTATGGTTCTTTACCTTGGCTACACATTGGAATCAATGAGGGAGATGTAAAAAATCTCAGCCAAGCAGCACCCAAGACGCATTAAATAATAGTATCTGGAGGGGAGTCCCATGTATCAGTATTTTTTTTTTTTTGATTTCCCAGGTGATTCCAGTATGCAGCTAGGATTGAGAATCTTGTCTCCGTCTTTCCAACTCCTGATTCTCTTTCACATCTCTGCCTAAATAGCGTTAGAGAAACTTTCCCTCATTCCTCAGATGAGGTTTGGTCTCCTGAAAGATGCTTTCACAGCTCCTATATTTCTCTTTCACAGCACTTGGCACACTTGTAAGCTACTTGAGAGCAGTTTCGGTGTCCATTTTGTTCACAAGTGTATCTTCAGTTCCTAGAATGATAGGCAAACAATAAATATGAACTGATTTGTCCTGCTCACCAGGACAAGCCTGTTGAAATGAGATTGCTGCTCATAATGAGACCAATCAGGAAACTACTGCCACATTGTAAGTATGCACTTAAAGCTCTGAATGAGCGAAAGGAAAAACACAAAACTTTTACTACTGTTACCATGAGATATAGCTTTGTTGTGCATAGTTCTTTAGGTCTAAATCTCAAGTTAGGATCACTTGTAAACACACAAATTTGCCTAGTTCTCAACCCCTTTCTATGACAGGAACAAGTTTACTTCTCAACCTACCTTCATCGCGCACACACACACACCACAACCACCAAATGGAGTGCTCTGGGTATGAATTGTGGTGGAATGCAGACCAAATCACTAAGACTCACATGGAAAAATTTATCCTTAAGCCAGTTTTATACCTACTTTGCCAGTCCTTATTTTCTACCCCAAGTTAAACCCCCTTCTCCATGGAATGGATGGTAGAAAGACCTTCAAGAAAAATCCTACTTGGACCTATATTGTATATAATGAAGTTCACTTAATGATTCAACCATAGCTCATTCTGGATTATTGAGTCCTATAACTTTAACCTTGCAGAAAAAACACAGTATTGAGTAAAGCAAACAGATGATATTTTTTTCTTTATAGATTGGAATCAGCCTAGTATAGACATTACCTTCATGTAATTCTGCATCACACACATACACACACACACACACACTCACACACTCAAACATACAAATGAAGTTGTGATACATTGTAGATAGGCATAATAACATTTGGAAAGAAAGTAGTGGAATGACTAATGGGATATGAAATGTCAAAATGCAGGCAGATGTGAATCAGAACCTGGAATTTGCCCCAAGCAGTAGGAACAGAATATGATTAGAGATTTAAATTAATTTGGAAAGTTATGGTGCAGGATTCATTTAGTTATTCCTTAATGATTTCTTAATTAATAAAAATCATATTAACCAGAATGGGCCCTTTCTTTAATTGAATCTGAAAGTTTGATTACTTTTGGATTTAAGTTAAAATTTAATTTTCAAGCCAGTTATTATCATGATTCTTAAATCTTAGACTGTCCAGTCCTAAATATCAGATGCTGAAGCATACCTTAATTATCTCATTAATGCTAACATATAACACAGTGCCTGACATATAGTAAATGTCTGATAAACATTGTTGAATGATTTTATACTTAAAATAAAATCCTTGCCAAAACATGGAAAAAGGAAGTAGAAACTTTGTTTTCAAAAGAAAGACATTGTTGTTATTTATAATAAAAAAGAAATTTATTTGAAAACAAATATATCTTTTACCTTATAATGAATTGATGACAGACATAAAATATGTTAAAATAATGTTATGTTTTGACTCACAAGATTAAAATAATCTTATTTCAGATCCCTACCGTATTGTATCAAGCTTAGAATTTTTTTATCTGTCTATACACTAATGAGGTATGAGTAATTTTTTTTTCAGCTTTATTGAGGTATAGTTGACAAAATTATAAAATGTTTAAAGTGTACAACATGATGCTTTGGTTTATGTTTACACTGTGAAAGGATTCCACCCATTGAATTAACACATCCATCAGCTCATGTATTTATCTTTTTTTTTTTTTTTTGGTGAGAATATTTAAGTTTTACTGTCTTAGCAAATTTCAATTATACAGTATAGTGTTAGCGACTATAATCACAATGTTGTATATTAGATCCTCAGACCTAATTTATCTTATAACTGAAAATGTGTATCCTTTTACCAACCTCTCCCTATTTCCCTCAACCCCAGCCACTAGCAACTACTTTTCTACTCTCTGTTTCTATGAGTTTGATTCTTTTTTTTGTCATTTGATTAGATTCCACATATAAGTGAAACCATCTGGTATTTGTCTTTCTCTGCCTGGTTTATTTCACTTAACTCTCCAGGTTCATTCATGTTGTCACAAATGGCAGGATTATCTTCCTATTTAAGGCTGAATAATATTCTGCTGTATATATATATACCTCATATTCTTGATCCATTCATCTGATAGCAGACACTTAGATTGTTTCCATATCGTGGCTATTGTGAATAATGCTTCAGTGTACATGGGAGTACAGATATCTCTTCAAGGTAATGGTTTCATTTCCTTTAGATATATGCCTAGAAGTAGGATTACTGGATTATACGGTAGTTTTATTTTTAATTTCTCGATAAGTCTCCATACTGTCTTCCATAGTGGCTGTACCAGTTACATTCCCACCAACAGTGCACAAGCGTTCCTCTTTCTCCACATCCTTGCCAACACTTGCTATTTCTTGTCTTTTTGATAATAGCTATTCTAACAGGTGTGAGGTGATATCTCTTTGTGGTTTTGATTTGCATTTCCCTGATGATTAGTGATGTTGAGCACCTTTTCACGTATCTGTTGGCCATCTATATATCTTCTTTGGAAAAATGTTTATTCAGATCCGCTGCCCATTTTTTAATTGTATTATTTTTTCTGTTTAGTTTAGTTTTGATTTTTTGCTATTGAATTGTATGAGTTATATATTTATATATTTTGGATATTAATACCTTATCAGATATATGATGTGAAAATATTTTCTCCCATTTGGTAAGCTGCCATTGCATTTTGTTGATGGTTTTCTTTGTGTGCAGAAGGTTTATAGTTTGATATAGTCCCACTTGTTTATTTTTGCTTTTATTACCTTTGCTTTTGGTGTCAAATCCAAAAAAATCATTGCCGAGACCCATATCAAGGAGTAATAACCTATGTTTTCTTCTAGAAGCTGTATATTGCTTTGGGTAGTAGGGACATTTTAACAGTATTAATTCTTCCAATCCATGAGCATGGAATATCTTTTCATTTATTTGTATCTTTTTCAATTTCTTTCATCAATGTCTTATAGTGTTCAGTGTAGAGATTTTTCACCTTCTTGGTTCAATGTATTCCTAGATATTTTATTCTTTTTGATGGAATTATAATTGGTATTTTTTTTTTAATTTCTCTTTCTGATATTTTGTTGTTAATGTATAAAATGCTACTGATTTTTGTATGTTGATTTTGTATTGTACAGCTTTACTGAATTTGTTTATTAGTTCTAACAGTTTTCTGGTGGAGTCTTTAGGTTTTCTATATATAATATCATGTCATTTGCAAATAGTGACAGTTTTACTTCTTCTTTCCAATTTACATGCCTTTAGTTTCCTTTTTTTGTGCCTAATTGCTCTGGCTAGGACTTCCAGTACTATGTTTAATAAAAGTGACTAGAGTGGGCACACTTGTTTTGCTCCTGATCTTAGAGGAAAAGCTTTCAGCATTTCATCATTGATGTTAGCTGTGAGTTGTCATATGTGGCCTTTATTATGTTACAGTGTGTTCCCTCTATACCCACTTTGTTGAGAGTTTTTGTTATGAAAGGATGTTAAAATCTGTCAAATGCCTCTCTATCTATTGAAATGATCATATCGTTTTATCCTTCATTTTGTTAATGTGGTGTATCAGACTGACTGATTTGCAGATGTTGAACCATCATTGCAGCCTCGGAATAAATCCCACTTGATCATGGTGTATCATCCTTTTAATGTCTTGTGGAATTTGGTTTGTTAATATTTTGTTGAGGATTTTCAGTATCTGGGATATTGACCTGTAATTTTCTTTTCTTATAGTGTCCTTGTCTGGCTTTGGGATCCAGGTAATGCTGCCCTTGTATAATGAGTATGGAAATATTCCCTCCTCATCTATTTTTTGGAATAATTTGAGAAGGATTAGTATTAATTCTTCTTTAAATGTTTTGTAAAATTTACCAGTGAAACCATCTGGTCCCGGACTATTGTTTGTTGGGAATTTTTGATTATCGATCAGTCTTTGTACTAGTAATCAGTCTGTTCAAATTTCCTATTTTATCATGATTCAGTCTTGATAGTTTGTATGTTTCTAAGAATTTATCCACTTCTTCTAGATTATCCAATGTGTTGGAGTATGATTGTTCATATTATTCTCTTATGATCTTTTATATTTGTGTGGTATCAGTTGTAACATCTCCTCTGTCATTTCTAATTTCATTTATTTGAGTCCTTTCTCTTTTCTTTCTTGGTAAGTCTACCTAAAAGTATCTCTATTTTGTTATTCTTTTAGGAAAACTAGCTCTTAATTTCATTGATCTTTCCTGTTGTCTTTTTAGTCTATTTCATTTAATCTGCTTTGATCTTTATTATTTCCTTCCTTATACTAACTTTGGCCTTAGTTTATTCTTCTTTTTATAGTTCCTTGAGGTGTAAAGTTATGCTATTTATTTGAGATTTTTCCTTTTTCTTAATGTAGGTGTTTATGCTATGCACGTCCCTTTTAGAATTGATTTTAATGCATCCCGTTAAGTTTTGATATATTGTATTTCCATTTTCATTTGTCTCAAGATATTTTTTTATTTCTCTTTTGATTTCTTCTTTGACCCATTAGTTGTTCAGGAGCATGTTGTGTATTCTCCACATATTTGTGAATTTTCTAGTTTTCATCTTGTAATTCATTTCTAGTTTCATACCATTGTGGTCAGAAAAGATGCTTGATATGATTTCAATCATCATAAATTTAGTAAGACTTGTTTCTGGTCTAAAATATGATGTATCCTGGAAAATGTTCCATGTGCACTTGAGAAGAATGTGAATTTTGTTGCTTTTGGATGGAATGTTCTATATGTATACATTAAGTCCATTTGGTCTAATGTGTTAAGGCCAATGTTTCCTTATTGATTTTCTGTCTGACTGATCTATCCATTGTTGAATGTAGAGTAGTGAAGTCCCCTAGTGTTATCATATTGTTTTCTATTTCTTTCCTCAGATCCATTAATATTTGATTTATATATTTAGGTGCTCTGATATGCATAATTTAAGAATAGAGCTTACATTCTACTAAATTCAGTGTTTCTGAGATTATTTTTCCTGTGTTATTTGTTTGTGTGTTTTAAATAAAGTGAAACAATTGCCAATAAGTTTCAAGACTCCCTGATTATATTTTCAGATATCTGAATCTTTTTTTTTTTTTTTTTGCTGAGAAAGTGTCACTGTGAGCTAACACCTGTTGCCAATCTGCTTCTTTTTTTTTCTCCCCAAAACCCTAGTACATAGTTGTATATTCTAGTTCTAAGTCCTTCTAGTTCCTCTATGTGAGCCACCGCCACAGCATAGCTACTGACAGACAAGTATGGTATGGTTCTGCAACCGGTAACTAAACCCAGGCCACCAAAATGGTGAGAGCACTGAACTTTAACCATTAGGCCATTAGGGCTTGATCCTGAACCACTTTGTGTGTGTGTGTGTAGGGAAGATTAGCCCTGAGCTAACATCGTTGCCAATCCGCCTCTTTTTCCTGAGGAAGATTGGCCGTGGGCTAACAACCGTACCCATCTTCCTCTACTTTATGTGGAACACTGCCACAGCATGGCTTGACAAGCGGTGCGTCGGTCCGCGCCCAGGATCCGAATCTGTGAACCCCCGGCCGCTGAATTGGAGCACGTGAACTTAACTGCTACGCCACTGAGCCAGCCCTCGAATCATTTTTGATGTCAGTTTTCTCGAAATAACTACATTGTAATGAAGTATCCATAATATAGTAAATTGTAATCTTAATGATACTAACATAAGCATTTAATGAACAAGTAATCATTCTTAAACTAACATTAACATTGTGTTGAAATTTGAAATAGTATTACAGTTAGTTTTAAAATGATAAATGAAAAATATTTATATTTTTCAATGGTTTGATTTAGTTTATTTATACTTCTAATTTTTGAAATAAATAATGTTTGTTTATTCTGGAAAATGAAAAAGACATTTTAAATAAATTATCTCTTAAAAGAAATTATTTAATAGCTTACTCCAACCAAGGTAAATAATGCCTTTTGTACTGTTAGGTCTATCTGTAGTTTAAGTCCTTAAAAGAATTTCTAAATCTCAAAGTTTTTAGAATTTCTTCTATAATGTAGAATATGAAGTAAGCATCATGTATGAAACCTGTTGAGAACAAGTATAACCGTGATTTAAAAACAAAAGTTGATTTTCAAATATGGCTCTTCTACCATTAATCATAAAACTAGCATGAGTATTTGTAAATGCTAGAATAAATGTCCTTTTCATTTTAACTCTTAAATGTATCACAAATCCATCCATTAGCTTCCATCTTCTTTGTCACCTTTCTAATTCAAGTTTCCAGAACTTAGCATAACATGGAAACACTTTTGGGTCTTCAAAGAATACTTGCAGAATGAACAAACTAATACCTGGGAATGAAAAGCATGGGCTTCATGTCTTGGTGCTACCACATAGTAGCTGAGAAGCTCTGATTACATCATATATGTGTACACACACACCCCTTCTAAGACATTTAAAACCGTGTGTCGTTCATAATATACTTTTACTTGCAGTCCTGAAATTGATTCTCCAAGCAATCTATGTAATTGGCAAGACAGTAAAATTATTATCCACAATTTATAATACAGAAAAATGAAGCTGGAATGTCAAGCCTCAGTTTTCTCTAAATGTTAAATTGAGATGATATTATTTATAGTTAAACTTTGGAAAGAAATTAGTGAGGATTTAGTATAAGGCATCTGGTCCCAAATTGTCTTCTTCTGATCTCATAGGACCATTTTTGAGTAAGTTTCCATGTTCCCCTAGGACCCTCATCTCTAATATTAGGCATATGAGTACCAGAGCCAGAATATTTATGTAAATCATATCCTGATTATCAGCATGACTTTCCCACCTGTGCACTACCCCCCAAACAAGAAAAACATATCTCAAGAATATAACAGAATTCTTATAAGGGTAAAATGAAACAATGCGTGGAAAATGTTGTATAAAATGAAATGTACACAATGCTGAAATGGTTTATATTATATACTGTGTAACAGGGCAGAACTCGTTTCAAATCCCCAGTTAAATACTTACTAGCTATGTGGAACTTTGATCTCACTAAGACCTAGTTTTTCTCTTATGGCAGATAAAATTTAAATGATGTCCTCAGGGTTATTATGAGGAACAAATGAAATAATATGTGATGTCCTTAGCATAGATCCCATGACATAATGTGCTCAATAAATGGCAACTATTATAGTTACTGTACGCATGTAAAGGGTAGATTTCTCAAGGAGTTGTGGTTGTTGTTGCTACTATTGTTGTCAATGGAAGAGGAATACCAAAAAGAGGAGGGAGAAAGATGGCTCCCCCTCTCTTCTTATTTAGATTGATAAAATGCCAACCCTCCTTTATATGATTTAGAGGGAGTTAAAAATCCAAAACATTACACGATAACAGTGCACATTTTTCTGCTGAAATATCTCCAGTGTTGACAGATAAAGCTAACCTCTGTCATGCAGCCCATCAGATTATATTGATTTTCACTACCATCTGCATTGTCAATGAACCTGCTGACCTAAATGAATGACTTCCAGATACTATTATCAGGCCCCCAAGGCTCCTAATAAAACCTCCACTAATGGCATTTCAAATAGTGATAGTCTGTTTCCTCATAAAAATGTATAATTTCATAGGCCACCTAAAAATTATTTTTCTTTTTGTATTTATGGTGAAAGGCAAATCTACCATGAACAAGAAGAGCAGTATTCAAAGTTTACCACCCATTCTCAATTTTTAAAGGATAAGTATAAAAGAAAGGATAAAGGTAGATTTTTTAATTCAATTAATCCTTCCATATCTAATTTTAAAGACAAAGCAACAGGACATGCCTAACCATTACAAAATAGAAGAGAAATAGTTATATTTAATTCATTATAAAACAACCAACTTTTATTGAGCATTGGCTTTAAAAATAGCACATAGAAATAAGAATACTAGGATGAATCAGATGATTTATCAGGGGAGACACATGTGCAAACAGAAAATTGCACCCAATTTCAGTGGTTTAAATAAATTGCTATAGGAACCCAGAAATACAATAATAAATTCTTCCTGGATAATTCAAGAAAAGCTTCATCAAGGAAGAATATTCCAGCTAAGTGTCAAAAGAAGAGCAGGAATTGCCCAGTAATAGAAATCTCCAACTGGAAGGAAAATTTAGTAAGTAGTTACAGAAATAGCAAAGACAGAAACTCATCAACATGGAAAGGTGAGAAGTTTGATGTTGCAGAAGTATACTTTAGGAAGTGGGGAAGAAGGAGTATATATGAAGATAAGATAAACCTGGATTAGAGTAAAAGCCAGTAGGTTGGTGGTTAACTAAAGAGAGATCCAAAGGTAGTTGGCAGCCTCAATCATGTGCCAGGCTCTGTGGTAAATGTGTTATGTTTGGTATTATTAATCCTCACAACTATTTAAGGTAAGTAGTATTATAACCTCTTTATAGTTGGACGAACCAAGGTTCAGAGAGCTAGGTTAATCAGTCAAGGTCACACAGCTTTTAAGTAGCAGAACTGGGATTCAAACCTAAGTGTTCTAAGACTTCAGCCCATGATTTTTAACTGCGTCATCTTACCTTTCTCTTCTAATTGTCCCTTTCTGTCATTTACCATTCATTTGTTTTCCTTTTCACTGGTTTGTCTTCCTCCATTTTACCTATTCCTTAAATATTGAGGTTCCCCAGAATTCCATTTTTTTGTAGAACTGAAAGGAAGTATATAAAATTCTGTAGCAAATTTGCGTGAATTATACAAGCGTTGTACTTAGAATCAAAACAATGTGGGAAAAAATCTGAATGCCTTCAGAAACTATCATGATTTGATTAGTGAGCACACACTAAATTGTAGGATAAAATACAGAAAATTAGGTAAACAGCCTATAGGTACCCATCAAACTGTTTAATTAGTGAGAGAATAAAACGATTAAAAATTAAAATTACTTAAGCGAGTTCTCAGGCAAATTCTCATTTCTATTTCTTTCTTAACGAGTCTTTAATTAGCTGAAATTACATTAGGGAAGTTTTGTGCCTTCTCTATCTTTGCCAATATAGAAAATACCCTCTTTATGCACAAACGATGGGTGTAAGTGGATAATGAAGCATAGCCCTCAGGAGAAAGGGAAATTGTAGTCAATTTAGTATTATTGAATATCAACTTGTGTATATTTTTGGCTGAACAAAATTAAAGTCAACAGCAAGCAAGGGAAAATTTGGTTAGAAACATTTTATGTTTGTTTTTCGTAATTCCTCTGCAAAATGGTTTGAAGAAAGAAGCGTAAAAACTATTTTATTATGAAGATTTAATGTATCTTTGTAACGTTACAACAAAAGAATTACCTGTGATTCACATTAAAATTGTCATCCTCCAAAATATAAAATAAACACTAGCCTAAAATTATAGAATAACTTCATCTTTCTGCTATTCCAGCTAGCTTTCTCATGGTTTGTGAGTCACTGTGGTATGAGATAATTTTTAAACTAGTGATTATTTATGCTAATTTTTAAAGATAAGCACAATAAGAGAGGTCAAACTTTTCTAAAATAAAACATAAGGAGGAAATAAAAATTTTGCGAAATACCTAAAGGGCTTGCAATCCTTAAGGTAATTTTTGTTTCTAAATAAAATATAGGAATATTCTGTTTATCTGTAGTCCAGATGATTGTGACTCTTCGCCATTTTACAAACCTGGTAAATATCCAGCAGTATCATTTACACTGTGGTTGTAAAACCATAACGTGTCTTCATAAACTGCAATCAGTCAGTATCCTTAAAATTTTGTCAGTGTTAATAAATGTAATGTTTTCTTTTGGAATTAATTAAAGTATAAGACATTTAAAGTTAACTAGGGGAAAAAGAAGTTACTATTACTATCATCTGAGAATGGTATATATGAACCCAAAGAGTAAATAGTAAAACAATCAAAACTGTGAAAATATTTTAATTGGAGGAAAACATTTTCAAGGAAACTGCTTCTTTCATAAATTCAACATATATTTAAGGCTGCTATAGAAAAACAGGCCAACACTAAAAAGATAAGGCATCTTTCCTGTTTAAGTTTTTTTTTTTTTTTTTTTTTTTAATTTTTTGTTTATTGCAGTAACATTGGTTTATAACATTGTAAAAATTTCAGGTGTACATCATTGTACTTCTATTTCTGCATGGACTACATCATGTTCACCACCAAAATACTAATTACAACCCATCACCACACACATGTACCGAATTATCCCTTTCACCCTCCTCCCTCCCCCCTTCCCCTCTGGTAACCACCAATCCAATCTCTGTCCCTATGTATTTGTTTATTGTTGTTATTATCTACTACTTAATGAAGGAAATCATACGGTATTTGACCTTCTCCCTCTGACTTATTTCACTTTGCATTATACCCTCAATGTCCATCCACGTTGTCACAAATGGCTGGATTTCATCGTTTCTTATGGCTGAGTAGTATTCCATTGTGTATATATACCACAGCTTCTTTATCCATTTGTCCCTTGATGGGCACTTAGGTTGCTTCCAAGTCTTGGCTATTGTGAATAAGGCTGCAATGAACACAGGGGTGCCTGTTTAAGTTTAATATGGAGAAAAAACAGGATAAAATAGTAGCTAACTATCAGGAATGTGATGTCACCCTTTAGCACTTTAGAATGGATTAAGCTCTTGGTGGTAAATTAAAGGAGAAAGAAGAAGAGAACCAGTATCTATTTAGTGCTTCCAACATTCTAGACATTTGCTAGATCTTTTGCCTACATTATCCCATTTAATGAGAACCCTTTGGCTTAGGTGTTGTCATTCCAACTTTATAGATGAGAAAACTGAGCACCTCAAAAATGTTCACAACTTGTCTTAAATCTAATAGCCAGGAAGATACCGAGTCAATATTTAACCCCAGAACTCTGATGGCAAAGACCAGGCTGTCAAGGTTATGACAGTTTCTTCATCTTTCCTAGTTGTTGATGAGCTTGACAGTTTGAGGAGTATTGGTCAGGTGTTTTGTAGAATATCCCTGAATTGAGATTTGTCTGATGCTTTTCTCATGATATGAACAGAGTTATAGATTTTGGAGAGGAAGATCATAGAGGTAAAGTACACTTCTCAACAATCACATCATATCAAGAATACATACCATCAATATGACTTACCACAATTGATGCTGACATTCATCAACTGTCAGAGGTTTCTCCATATATAAAGTTACTCTTTTTTTCTTCCTTTCTATTCTATACTGTTAGGAAAACAGTCATTATGCACACACTAATCTTAAGGATTGGGCAGTCATGACCCACCTCCTTCAAAACAGCATATCTACATAAATTATTTGAAATTCTTCTGCACAAATTAGTTAACTATTTTAAACATAGCAATGAGCTATTTGAATAATTTTTAATCATATATATGTATATGAAAGAGAGAAAAAAAGAGAGAGAAAGAAAGAAAGAGATAGAGACAACCATTCCTGTAATAATCTGTGAAATAGATCCCTGGCCAAGTTCCTTTCTTGGTAAAGCATCATCTGAGGTCCTGAAGAGTAGGCCAATTCTGTGATTCTCTTTTTTTTTTTTTTTTTTTGAGCTTTATTGATGTATAATTGACAAATAAAATTGTAAGATACTTAAAGTGTACACTGATTGTGATGATTTGATAGACGTACACATTGTGAAAAGATTCCTCTCCTTTAATTAACACATCCATCACTATTGTATATATTATATATATATATAATATATATATAATTGTGAGAGAGATATATATTTGTTCATATATATATATTTGGTTAAAACATTTATTTTATTTTTTTTTTTAATTTTTTGTTTATTGCAGTAACATTGGTTTATAACATTGTAAAAATTTCAGGTGTACATCATTGTACTTCTATTTCTGTGATTCTCTTTAATGTGCTTTCTGATTTCAGTAATACTGCATTATTCGGTTGTCCAGAGTCTGATTATTTGTCATTCTTATTTGTTGAAATAATATAGTTGATGTTTCCAATAATTCTCATTACTTGTATTCAGAAACAATCTTTAGTCATTATCTTCAAATGGCACTGGGATAAATGTTATTCTGATCAGATTTTTTAAGTCAGAGTTCGGTTGGCCTGTAAACAGACAAAATAAATCATCAATTAATCTAGATTGGCGCTTTTATTTTATATGGAGAGGTATATTCCCATGATGAAGGAAAGAAGAGGTCTATGAAGGATGCAAGATTGGGTAGAATAAGAACAGGAAAGTAGTGTAATAACAGTTGTTAAAATGACAGAAGTGCATGACTGAATGAATTGCTTGGAGAGGCCATTGCAGCCATCAAGTGTGGATTATGTTTTACTAGTGTAGTAAAATGACCTAACAAGTGAACCAGAAATGGAAGATAATTTGTGAGAATAACATGGCTACTTAATAGAAGAAAAAAGGAGTGATATTGGGTAAGCCTAAAAAACTGTCTTTAAGAAATTAACTATCATTTATTGAGCACTTACTATATCCCAAGTCCTCAGCTTGATACTGTCACATGTCATCCCACTCAATTCTTAGAAAATAATTTCATGGTAATATTTTTTTATGATGAAGGAGACTTATTCACTCATCAAATATTTATTAATTTCCTAGGAGTTATAAGGTGTTGTGCTGGGACATCATAATTAATAAAGTTGTATCCTTGCTGAAGGCCTAGTTTGCAAAACACATTTATAAGCAGATAATAACAAAAAGGGTGATACATGTCCTAATAAAATCACATTTATAGTGGGGGATTATAGGAAGAAGTAGTCAACTCTGCTTTGGTTGTATCTCAGAGATTCCTAGCTAGAAAGTGAGACAACTAAAATTTAAATTCAATCCACATACCATGTGGCCTTGTTTTATTTGTCTCAATTTATAAAAACGTGGGAAGTTCCTTTAGAGTTTATGGAAGAACTGGCAGAGTTAAAGCAATAGGTGAAAACAGTGCTAAGAATCAACTTGTAGGAATAAAGTGAATATGCCTTTCCTTTTCTTCATGAAAGGCTGGCAAGCTGGATCAATATTGCTGGAGCCATGAAAGATTGCTCTAACTAATATACCAGATGCCTGACATTAGTCCTAACTATGGAACAAAAGGCTTCTAAATGTAATTTCTTTACAAATATTTTTCTTGATGATTAAAAGGAAAGAGACTCAAAATCAGAGAGAGAGAGAGGGAACTAAACAGCTGTAAATTTCTCCAGAAAGTACTACTCAAATCCTCCTTAATTTTCCCTGGGCAACAATCAGCAAACTTTTCATTAGAAGGAACTTTAAAAGTTTGCTGATTTGCAAAACATG
Source organism: Ceratotherium simum simum (assembly GCF_057802395.1). Lineage (NCBI taxonomy): Eukaryota > Metazoa > Chordata > Mammalia > Perissodactyla > Rhinocerotidae > Ceratotherium > Ceratotherium simum. The sequence goes on from NC_141906.1 coordinate 52,205,054, forward strand.
GCATGAGTGATGTGTACATTACCTGCATAATTGGTTTTGTGGGTACATATGGCACATGCGATTTTGGAAATGTACCCCCTCTGTGTTCATTATAGCTATTGCTCACTCTATTCCCTGATAATCATTTATAGTTACTCATCACAGTTTATTATTAGAAAAGTAGTGAATCAGCAGTTTTATGCACTCTCCTTTAACAACCTAATCTTAGAAGTTTCCAAACCATAGTATATAGTAATAGAAAGCAAGCAGATTGCCAAAATTTATTTCAAGATATTGAGCTATACATTTTACAGAGATTATCTAAACTTTAATAAAAAAGTCTTCCTTTTCACTATCCTTAATGAATTCTACTATTTCACTCAGAACAAATGGTTTGATTTATATAGTAATACATGTTAAACTTTCAATAAATCTGTATTGGTAATATAAATTTATTTCTACATTTCTCTTATTTTTAATAGCTGGATTTCTCCCTAACTGTTGAAATATATACAATATTTAGCTATAATTTTTGGTTGGAGAAGCCAAAAATGAGATAAGTAAGAAAAGAAGAGTACCTACTCTTTTTAGCATAGTTCCCAGGCTTTTGTGTTGTGTGGAGATGAGCTCAAGGAGAAGTACCACCCATGAGATCCCTTTCATTTAAATGTTTCTATTTCAGATTACCCCTATTCCTGTAACTTAGAGTCCAACGAATTAGTATGTTTGCCCTTGCCAGGTTCTAGATCCTCCAACAAGGATTTAGAGCAGTCAGCTGTTTACAAATCACTATGCTGAGCACCACAATCACATTGTAAACCTATGGAACACCAGTTTCATATCTTAGATATGGTTCATTGGTGAAACAATCTTCAGAATCCACATGTATCAGGGGAATTAAGAGAACACACAATCCAAGCCAGCTCTGATAGCCTAGTGGTTAAAGTTTGGCGCTTACCACTTTGGCGGCCCGGGCTCGCTGGCTGGTCACAGAACCACACCACCTGTCTGTCAGTTGCCATTGCTGTGGTGGCGGCCCACATAGAAGAACTGGAACAACTTACAACTAGCGTATACAACCATGTACTGGGTCTTTGGGGAGGAAAAAAAATTGAGGAAGATTGGCAACAGATGCTAGCTCAGGGCGAATCTTTTTCTAAAAACAAACAAAAAAAACAACACACGTAATCCTATTTTGAATTTTATGTAAGACATGTGTCTGCCAAATATAGACTCTTAACTCTGACCTCTGGGCCAGACTAGTAACACATAGACTAGATGTGTTACTTTGTATTACTTTGATACCTTAAGATGCATACCACAATAAAAACAAATTATTGGAGAAATGAGACTATTAAATATTATAATTTGTGGGGCTTGCCCAGTGGCATAGTGCTTAAGTTCACGCACTCTGCTTCAGTGGCCTGGGGTTTGCGAGTTTGAATCCCAGGCACGGACGTACACACCACTCGTCTTGCATATACGAAAAGTAGAGGAAGACTGGCAAAGATATTAGCTCGGGGACCATTTTCCTCAAGCAAAAACAGGAGGACTGGCAACAGACGTTAGCTCAGGGCCAATCTTGCTCACAAAAAAAAAAATAATAATATAATTTGAAATTATTTTGTTATATTAGAATGTCTCATACATGTATAACATTTACCTGTATGATTTGTAGATAGTAGAAAAGGTATTATCTGGGCCTTCTTAAGAAGGCAAAAATGTCAGAAAGTTTTCAGACTTCTTAGAACACTGTAATGTAATTCTGAGTAACGCATTGTCTCGTACATTGGTGAGGGATGGGGGAAAACAAAGATGGATGGAGACTTTCTGACCTCAAAGTGCCACTCAACATTTATAAAATATGTTCTCCATACCATCCACAACTACTATGATAATTCTAGGGAATATGTAGAAAGATCCTACCTTCAAGTTATTCAAAATCTGTGTAGTTTCTAATAAGCCTTCACTCTAATAGCTAATTTTGAAGGCTGATTTTAAAGAATGAATAATATTTAGCACTGTAATCAGTTTCACCATTTTATCATCACTCCCACCTTCATCATCATTGTCATCATCTAACATGTTATATACAGTACTGTGTGCCAGCTACTGTACTAAAAATTATTCATATTTTATTTCATCTAATCCTCACAATGATTCTACGAAATAGATGTTTGTTTATTTATTTATTTTTTTGTGAGGAAGATTAGCCCTGAGCTAACATCTGTTGCCAATCCTCCTCTCTTTGCTGAGGAAGATTGGCCCTGGGCTAACATCTGTGCCCATCTTCCTCCACTTTATATGGGATGCCGCCACAGTATGGCTTAATAAGCGGTGCGCAGGTCTGTGCCTGGGATCCGAGCCTGCAAACCTTGGGCCACCAGAGAAGCTGAGCACACGAACTTAACCGCCACGCCACTGGCCCGGCCCCAAAATAGATGTTATTTTAATCCCATTTTTCAGAGGAAGAAACTGAGCCTAGAAGAAGCCATATAAAAGTCCCAGTGCCACTATATTAGAGTCAGCATGAACACAATCCTGGTCTTCAGTACATCATAGTGCATTCTCTATCAATTTCTCTATTCATAGAATAATTGTTTTAACCCGTAAGTTAGGCTGTATTATTGTTGCCCTTTTCTGCAGATAAATCAGTATGTTTAAATTTGTATTAGAAGATTATCAACAAGTAATCAGAATGAGATGAGTGTAACTAATTTAATTATTTTTATTACCTAAAGTAAACCAGCAGGTAGATAGCAACAACAAATTGCCCATTTGGCTTTATGACTTACTTCATTATAAACCGTGGTAGCAGATGGATTCTAAGACCAACGACATAGCTTATCTGTTTGCACCTTGTTAACCTTTTATTTCACTGTTCTTTAAAGTGATAACTCAGAAGTCAGAGAAGCATCTGCCTCTGCTTTCTCTGCAGGCAAAATAATCTACATCAAAGCATCCTGGAGAAAATATTTAGAGTCAAATATTAATGGGGAAGGCATAACTTTAAAGAGGACAAGGACAAGGAAGATTAATGCACAGCAGAAAACCAACCTCAAAGCAAGAGACTTAGTCACAGAAAAACAGAAAAAGAAGACAAAGGGTAACATAATATGACGCTCTTACTATGGCATTCAGCAAGGATGAAATATCAGTAATCCTATTTTGAAGGCTAAATTTTTTTCTCATAAGTCTGTAATTGTACTGACAAATCTACATCTAATCCATGATTCTCATATAAAATGCTTATAAAGTTGGTAAAAGTAACACAGTAAGAGACTTCTCCATCTGCAAGGAAACATTCTTGTATTTATAATCTCAACTATTCTGCCAAAACCAATATTTCTGTCTAGAATAAATTGATTTTTTGGCTGTGCATAAACTAAACGTCAACATCTCTCTCACAAATCTACTTATGGGCAGCCAAAAACCAAGCTGTTGAGCTAGAAAACAAATTTAATACAAATAACTGGATCTTCTGTTTACTCAACAAATAGATATAAAAGAAAAGGAGCTTTAGTGATCCCAAGTATGTCAGTATTAGTTGATTTTTGAAGAGAATTTCTGCCTTCTTCTCCCCTCCCATCCTTGACCAGGAAAGCTGTTATATATTATCTTTCTGTCCAGCTATGTCTTAAAACACATTAAGTCCAGCTGAACAAACACTAAAAGAATAATAAAAAATACTCATTTTTATACTGTAGTAACAGTGTAACTGTGTGAATATATTCAATTTAAATTGACTGACCATACCCTCTAGAAAAGTTTCAACAGAGTGTGTGCCAGTGATGCTCTTCCTCTGCCTCCAGTAAAAGGGTAGGAGTGCGTGTGTATTTAATGAGTGCCTCTTGAGGGCCAGAAACTCTTCTAAGCACTGTGACTTGGAGGTTCAGTAGAAAAGAAAAAAAATTCTTAACTTTTCAAAGTCCAGCAATGAACAAATACGTATAGAGCATGTCATGGAGTAGATAAGTGCTAGGAAGAAAAACAGAGCAGGGTGAGGCGGGGAGAGAATGGGAGAGATGTAGAAGGAGCATTTTGGCAGGTTCTCTTGGTTAAAATGACGTTCGAGCAGAGACTTGAAGTTTTGGAGGGAAAAGGAAGTGTGGCTATCTGGGGAAAAGTCTTCTAAGCAGAAAGGTGAGTGTCCAAAACCCTGAGACTAGAGTAAACTTGATGTTCTCAAGGAATGGCAAGGAGGCCTCTGTGTTTGGAGCAGAGTGACGGAGGAGAGGATGTTAGGCAATCTTAGGGATAGCCAGGTTAGGGATATTTAATTTTATCGTAGCAGGGAAAGGAAGTTATTAGAAGCTGGTATTGTCAGTGAATTTTAATTGTCTTTGGCTCAATGTTGTAAATGTCTGGACTATATTATTTTTCAAAAACCTCAAATAAAATTGACAATTCAATATTGTAATTCTCAAAATATTTGCTTTCATGCATTGTGTCAACAAGGCATAGGAAAAAATAAATTCTGTATAAGCTGGCACCCTTGATATGTTAGCTAGTTAACAAATAGTTGTGCAATCAGCCCTTTCCATTATTGTCAGTCACATAATTCTTTAACACTCTAGAATGGTAGGGAGACGTCAAAGGAATATTATGAAGTAAGAATATGGGATCCATAGAAATTGAGTGACATGCCCCAACTTAAAAAGTCAATTAATTCTGCTCTTGATTTTGTCAGTAATGTTTATTTCTTTCAAAAACCTAAGTTCTATTAAAACAAAATCAGGGACTACAGAGCATAATAGACAATGGTGTGCTGGAGCCAGCACGTATCTAATTTCACATTTCTGCATGCATCTCTTTTCAATTCCAAGTTCAATGACATCACATTGGAAGCTTGAAATCAGCCATGGTGGGAGTATTTATACCATGGAGACTGATAAATGCTACAAATCACGGCTTTATTTATTTTTTTTATTTTGGAGAACCTGATAATCAGTCCATTGGTGATTATAGATAATATTTTTTATATTATATATTCCTTTGCATGAAAAAGGAACATTTTAATACTACTCCTGTATTGCACTTGCTGCATTTTGTTGAAAGTATGTGCTTATGAGACTTTAAATCCCAAAAGGCAGAGACTGACCTAGTCATCTATGTATCCAACCTAGAATCTAACAATAAATGTGTGTTGACTCTAAACACTGTTATCTTAACGGACAAAATGTTTGATAAACTATATTTTAAAATTATTTTTTCAATTACAGTAAAATTAAAAGCAGTTTTCTTCTGATATGTTGAATAGCAGCTTAATTATATTTTGTGTTTCTGTTCTTTTCAGTAAGTTGTTTTTACATTAGGTAGACCTAGTCTAATTTTAGAGTGATAATATGCAAAGTAATTAAACACATTCATAGGTTTAGCAGGCAAAGCTTGATTTGTTGAAAGTACAGATTATTAAAACACATTTTTTATTAGCCAGTGGTTATAACCAGGGTAGAAATTCCAAATGGAAAATAATGACATGAGTGACTATTTCAATCTACACTTATCATCCAACAAAATACAGTCTGCAATATAAATACAATCAACTTAACATTAATGTTGTTTCTCCTAGAAATGCATAGAAAATATTTCCTTACAGTGTAAAGTTTATTTGTAAGTGGATCTTAATAGTCTTTATTATTCCTACTGTTGAGTTGAAGTACTTAACTGTTCCTACCATTTTATACTGTTTTATTATTATCTAGGAAGATCAAAGGTAGAGTTGAAGAACCTATTGTATACTCAATTATAGGTACTCTGAAGGCAGTGACTGCTTATTTCCATTCTTTTGCAAATTCATAGTGCCACGAGTGGAATTTTCATTTATTACTTTTAATCTTCAATAAAGACAAATTATAAATCATATTCTTTGAATACTAAAACCTAGACTATGTATTGTTAGACTTAATAGACTTTATTATTCTTGTTTTCATGAGATGAAACATTCAGCTGAGTGGGATGAGACATATTCAACTGTGGTATCATTAGAAAACCTTTGTCTTGAAGCAGTGATCTCTGGTGGTTACTCTTGTAAACTTTAAGTTATGCTGATATGGGCAACATTTTTTTCAGATTTATGAAAATATAGCCTTGGTCACAGAAGTAATTTAAAGATTAAACTGTTGAGGGTTTTTAAGGTATCTGATGCCCTGCTCTTGTATTCTTGCTGGTTATAATACTTCTAGAAAAGTCAGTCCTGCAAAGGTTAATCCAAGATTATACTTACAATTTCTATATGACTTCAACCAGAATATTAGGGAAGAACATTGAAAGAAGCCTATTGGAATGAACACATTGCTCAAAATAAAGTTTCTTGTTTCTGAATGAAAAGAAAAAATATTAAAGAACCAATCTGGAAACAATTTACAAAAAGGAGTGGAGCTAGTCTTACTCTGTGTGGAAAAGAAATTGTGCAGTGTTTTTTTGTTTGCTTGCTTGTATGTTTAACTAGATCCATAGGTAAGAAAAGGCAATAAACCTCAAGCTGACATCAAGCCATTAAAGATCTAGAAAGAGCTGTGTTAAAAGCTCAGACGTGGTGTCTATAGGGGCGATTCATACTGCAAATGTTTACTGGTTATGAATGGAAAAAACAACTATTTGCAGGTCTCACATGGTTACAAAAAAAGGGACTATGAAAGATTTTGTAAATATTTCTCCTCTTTTCTCCTCATGACCACCTAAAATACAAATCTTACAATGCATGCCAGAAAGGTTTGCACTAGTATCTTTTAGGCTTGGAGGAAGAGATACATGCTAGCAGTCCTAAGGAAGGATACAACAATCCTTTCCTTGGTATTCAAACAGTTCTGGGAGTTGGGGCATCCTTCTGATGCTTAGACATTCAGCTATTTCTGCTTTTCTGTCTGCTTCTCACCTCTGAATTTTCCACGTAGAGAGCATTTTTTTGGATTATTTGATCTTCAGCCAAAATTAATTTTCTTATTAGAGGCTTTTGATACAGACAATGATTCCTGATTATTGAGACTAACTTGATGCACTTGGTTTTGGAAGCCACGTCAACTGACTGTAGAAAGAATTCCTTGGGGTTTCTTTCTTCCCAAGATACAAGTATAGTTGACATTTTGAGGCCCCTGGGCCTCTTCAGCAAATTTCACCCAATACCTGTTCTACTTATTCTTCCCAATTACTTTTCTAAAATATTTACACAATCGTGTCATAATCCTTAATAAGACTTCTTACATCTCCCGATCGCCTCTGTGTGAAGTTCATATCCAATTGCATGACATAGAGGCCCTTTAATTGTTCCAACATTACCTGTGTGAATTGTAAAACATTTCAGGCTATGGAGGCAGATGAATCATACAGATTAACATATGCTTTGCCAGTTAGTAAGCTATGACAATTTAGTTATTCCTTCCAAAACTCAGTGTCCTCAACTGTAAAAAGTGAAGATTGTACATGATAAGGAATGCAGAGTGTCTACATAGCCACTAAGCAAGTACCATAGTAAACAAACAACAAAATTTATTTCTATTTCCCTGTCTGCTGTTTCTCAGAAAATCTCATCCACTACGTACAGCAGAGATCCTGACACCATCACCTTCTATGTCAGAGCAGCTGCACTGCACAGCCCCAGGGATGCTCTGCAAACTGCAGTGGATGTGAATTGCACCCTTTGGTGATATGAACAGACCATGTCACTTTATGTAGTGCCCTCACTCATTTTCTAGAACTTAAGAGTATGCTTGTTGGTTGGCTGAAAGGATAATGAAACAAACTGAGTTTCTCAGAAGTTGAAAGGTTTATTTTATATCACTAAAAAAAATTATTTTACAAATTATTGCATTTCTTTATTTCTGGGTTAAGTGGTTACTTCTGCTTTTATCCTCTAACTCCAAATGAATGTTGAAACCATGCTGTGCCTAGAAGGGCTAATTGATTGTTTTAGCTTATTAGGGCTGGAAGTGTTAAATACAGAGCCTGACAGCAATAAAATTAGGGACAATACTAAACCAGAGTTATATGGACTGTAGCTAACGAATGGTATGCATCATGCCCAGTTTTTAAATAGTATCTTTTACTTACAGTAGATTGGGTTGTGCAATGAGGGTAGAATGAGGGGAGGCTACAGGAAGTGATGTAAGTTTATGGGGAAGTTTAAGTTGGCAGTGGGTTGGCAATTATTGTTTCAGGATCTTTCTATTGTGATATTTCCCTTGACAATTAAGCAGTTGTTTAAATTCCTGTTATTCTTATATTCCAATGAATTACTTCTCAGTAAATTCCACCCAATATATATAATATATACACATATATATTATATAATATGTGCAATATGTATAACTCATAACAATATAACTCATAGAGGCTTGTTAATTAATTTTATTAATTCAATAAATATTCAGCAAACACTATGCACCAAGCATAGTGATCTGTACTGAGTGTATGGTAGTGAGCAAGATGGAGACTCTGCCCACAAGACACTAATAGTCTAATGAAGGAGACAAATTAAAACAGAGCAGGGTAAGTGCTATAGTCAGGGTAAATACAAAGTGCTAGGGAAGTGTGTCCAATGCTGGCAGATAGAGGTGATTTAGCACAAATCTATTTAATTATAAATGCAAAACCATGATTCCATTAACTTTTGCCTTGGTTTGTTTCAAAAACCCTCTTCAGTGAATCTTGTGTAACCAGTCACCCAGTTTCCTTCGACAGAAAGGTATTACTTCAGTGAAAAGTATTTGGAAAAAAGTAAGTAAAAAAAAAAATGGGGAAAAAATTGTCCCCAAAAGGTTGTATCAAGTGTGTGTCACAGTTTAGATAAATGTGAATTTTTTTCAGTGGGTATGCATACACTGAGACTTTAGAAATTTTAACTTGAAGTGCACAACAATGTATTTCCATGTTAATGGTAATAAATAACAGTTTACACGCATGATGCCATACCCATCAAAAGACTCTAGTGTTTTAATAAAAAGAACAAGGTTCTAGAGCTCAAATCCTGGCTCTTCCAGAACTTAAACAATGTATAGAACCCTCCTAAGCTTCAGAATTCTTGTCTAAAAAGCAGCAGAATAATGCTTACATAATTGAGTGGCGGAGAGGATTAAATAAGATAACAGTGAAAAAAGTACTGTGTTGAAAGCAGTCAATCAAAGGCAGCTTAAAAGAAATTGCTACTTAACTGGCAACTGTCAAGTCCTACAGTTCCAAGAGAAAATGTAGGCAAGATAGAGCTTTTCTCCATTGGAAATAAGATTCTGGTAGTATTTTCCATTTCCAACTTGAATTTCACCCTCGTGGGGTCAAAGAATTAAGGCAGTTGTCAGTGTTCTTGCCATTTTTTGTATATAAAAGCAGTGCTGCTCCCCAGTTGCACTGTTACAGAAATTTCACTTCTGGGAAGTGTGGACAGCAGGCCTCCTCTTTCAGATGCCTTCTCCTCATTCTTTCCTACCTCCCTCCTTTATTGTTTGAAAATGATAGTTTATTCGTTTCGTCAGAAAGATTCTTTCTATCAGAAAGAACACTCAAAAGCAGTATAAGAAGAGCTTTCTTTTACAGTCAGGGTATGATCCCAGCTGCATATTATTCATTGAATTCTTTTCCCTAATAAATATTTAAAGAGTGCCTACTATGTGCTAGGCACTGTTGTAAGCTCTGGGGATACTGGGGTGAACTACATACCTCAGATCCCTTTACAGAGTATAGGTGCTATTGAGGAACAGAGATGAAATAAATAATTAGAACATAATTTCTAGTAGTGAAGAATTTTAACAGCAATTTAACGACCAATGCTCTAATTTCACTGTGAAGAAGCTACTAAGGGAACTGGGAAGGAAGAGACTGTACTCCATATCCTTATTGTTGAAGGAAGCTGTAAGAACAGGAACAGAATTCAGGAGCAAAAGCATCTTCTCTCTTTCCCTGTCGTAAGTGATTATCGTAGAAACTGCCCAAATGGAACTGATTTTAATTCAAAAAATTCTAGTACATTCAAATTTTTAAATAATGTGCTTTATGTTGCATGATATTGGCTTATGACAATGTTGAAGTGTGAAAATAATTTGCCATTTTTATGACCAATTTTATTTTCCATTTCTGGGTGACAGTGCCTTGCATGTTTCAGAATTTTATGAGCTTTATAGATATATATTTTGGTGACATTTCTGTAAGATTTTCTTAGGCCAATAAAATTAGGTTAGAATGCACTTTGCTTTGTAAGTCTAGTTTAGAAATTTGAGTAAATCTTCTGGTTTCTCCATATCCAGTTCACTCATTTATTTACTTTGCCTTTTAGAAATGGCTTTCAGTGGAAAAAATAGCTGTCCTACGAATCTTGCAAATAAATCAACAACTTATCACAGACTTTACATGCATCACAAATTTCCAGAGTCAAATTTTGTAGTAATAATGTCATCCTGAAAAGAACTGCAGCTGTCTATTCAGGTGTGTTCAATCTCTACTTGATAGGAATAATTACCTTCCACCCTCAGTAGGTAATTGCCTTTTGATTGAGGTCATCAGAGCAATCAAGACAGTGAGAGGTGAAAATCTCGAGTAGGATAGGAGACAAAAGAAGGAATCATGAACAGAAATTTGAAAGGAGAACAAGAAAGGTTTAATTTGTTTCTAATATTTTACTCTGCAGTAATAATTTGAGTAATAGCAATCATTAAAATCACCATAATATACAACCTAGATTAATTGGTTTGATAGCTTTTCTTTTTTGAAGTGAAAAACTAAATATTTTTAAGCATTTGATTAGGATCATTAACACATTCATATGAATGACAACTTACTCCCTAATTTAGTCTACAAATATTCATTGCACACATATCATGTAAAGGGTACTGTTCTAGGTACTGAGATAGATGGAAACGGGAATAAAGAATATTTGTGTCCTAACAGAGTTTACATTCTGATGATTGAAAAACAAAACAAAAAATTTATATTGTTTTAGATATTTAGAAACATAGAGAATTTAGGAGCAAAGGGAATAGAGAGGGGTTTTTAATACACCAATGATGAAGAAATCTCTGGTAAGTTGACAAATTTCTTAAGTAAGTGAGACTCATCTTGGGGATGAGTTTGCAGCAGACAAAACAGCATTTTAAAGTGTGTACAATGTTTAAGGAACTTAAGGATACCAATATGCTAAAAGTAGTGTAAGCAAAGGATAATTTTTAGATTTTTGCAGACTAATGAGTGCATCCTCCTGAACTTCCAAGTTAGGACTTGCAAACACTGGGAAAATATAATTAAAAACAAAATCTTTTCCCAACCCAGAAGTCTTCTCCACAAAGATAGTAGAGAAAGAAAACACTTTTATTATTGAATAAGCATTCAACTGGAATGTGATGTTGCATCACGGGTAATCAGCTAAGAGATTGCAAAGACAGAAAGAAATCTGACCACTTTTACAGGCAAGCAAATACAACTCATTATATAATGTGTTTTCAAGATAAACAATAACTAGTCCTCAAGCGAGAGAACTTGACAGCACTTTTTGTCATACATAGTTCATCCCAACTTTACCTAGTAATGGGAGTGACCTTCTGTATTGGCTTATTGGCTTTATCCAAGGAAAAACAAAATTCTGCTATCTTTATGACAGTAGGTTTTGCAACTTGGAGCAAGGTGCCCACTGAAGTTAGGTGCCTATTCTCCTACAGAAACTGGGAGATAAGGGCACTATCTTCTTTGATTTTATATTTCAAAGAGATGGCTGGGTCCTTGAGAAAGACATTCCTAGATAATAAAGCTGACAAAAGTCTTTAGTTTCTAAAAAGATTCATATACATTTCGAAGAGACAGAGAAAGTACTTACATTTTCAAGTTTTCTTTTTGTTCCTTTTTTTTTTTTAATTTTTTGTTTATTGCAGTAACATTGGTTTACAACATTGTAAAAATTTCAGGTGTACATCATTATACCTCTACTTCTGCATAGATTACATCATGTTCACCACCCAAATACTAATTACAACCCATCACCACACACGTACCAAATTATCCCTTTCACCCTCCTCCCTCCCCCCTTCCCCTCTGGTAACCACCAATCCAATCTCTGTCCCTATGTGTTTGTTTATTGTTGTTATTATCTACTACTTAATGAAGGAAATCATACGGTATTTCACCTTCTCCCTCTGACTTATTTCACTTTGCATTATACCCTCAATGTCCATCCATGTTGTCACAAATGGCTGGATTTCATCGTTTCTTGTGGCTGAGTAGTATTCCATTGTGTATATATACCACATCTTCTTTATCCATTCGTCCCTTGATGGGTACTTAGGTTGCTTCCAAGTCTTGGCTATTGTGAATAACGCTGCAATGAACACAGGGGTGCATGTACCTTTACAAATTGGTGTTTTCAAGTTCTTTGGATAAATACCCAACAGTGGAGTAGCTGGGATCATATGGTAGTTCTATCCTTGATTTTTTGAGGAATCTCCATACTGTTTTCCATAGTGGCTGCACCAGTTTGCATTCCCACCAGCAGTGTATGAGAGTTCCCTTCTCACCACATCCTCTCCAACACATGTTGTTTCCTGTCTTGTTAATTATAGCCATTCTGACGGGCGTGAGGTGATATCTCATTGTAGTTTTGATTTGCATTTCCCTGATAGTTAGTGATTTTGAACATCTTTTCATGTGTCTGTTGGCCATCTGTATATTTTCTTTGGAGAAATGTCTGTTCAGGTCTTTTGCCCATTTTTTAATTGGGTTGGTAGTTCTTTTGTTGTTGAGATGCATGAGTTCTTTATATATTTTGGAGATTAAACCCTTATCAGATGTATGGTTTGCAAATATCTTCTCCCAATTGTTAGGTTGTCCTTTCGTTTTGTTGATGGTTTCCTTTGCTGTGCAGAAGCTTTTTAGTTTGATGTAGACCCATTTGTTTATTTTTTCTATTGTTTCTCTTGCCCATTCGGACATGGTGTTTGAAAAGATGTTGCTAAGACTGATGTCGAAGAGCGTACTGCCTATGTTTTCTTCTAGAACTTTCACAGTTTCAGGTCTTACATTCAAGTCTTTAATCCATTTGAGTTAACTTTTGTGTATCGTGTAAGGTAAGGGTCTACTTTCATTTTTTTGCATGTGGCTATCCAGTTTTCCCAACACCATTTGTTGAAGAGACTTTCTTTTCCCCATTGTATGTTCTTGGCTCCTTTGTCAAAGATTAGCTGTCCATAGATGTGTGGGTTTATTTCTGGGCTTTCGATTCTATTCCATTGATCTGTGTGTCTGTTTTTGTGCCAGTACCATGCTGTTTTGGTTACTACAGCTTTGTAGTATATTTTGAAATCAGGGAGTGTGATACCTCCAGCTTTGTTCTTTTTTCTCAGGATTCCTTTAGCTATTTGGGGTCTTTTGTTGTTCCATATAAATTTTAGGATTCTTTGTTCTATTTCTGTGAAAAATGTTGTTGGAACTTTGATAGGGATTGCATTGAATCTATAGATGGCTTTAGGAAGTATGGACATCTTAACTATGTTAATTCTTCCAATCCAAGAGCACAGAATATCTTTCCATTTCTTTGTGTCTTCTTCAATTTCTTTCAGCAATGTTTTATAGTTTTCGGTGTACAGATCTTTCACCTCTTTGGTTAAGTTTATTCCTAGGTATTTTATTCTTTTTGTTGCAATTGTAAATGGGATGGTATTCTTAATTTCTCTTTCTGCTACTTTGTTGTTAGTGTACAGAAATGCAACTGATTTTTGTATGTTGATTTTGTATCCTGCAACTTTACCAGATTCGTTTATTACTTCTAAAAGTTTTCTGGTGGATTCTTTAGGGTTTTCTATGTATAAAATCATGTCATCTGCAAATAGTGAGAGTTTCGCTTCTTCCTTTCCAATTTGGATCCCTTTTATTTCTTTCTCTTGCCTGATTGCTCTGGCTAGGACTTCCAGTACTATGTCAAATAGGAATGGTGACAGTGGGCATCCTTGTCTGGTTCCTGTTCTTAGAGGGATAGCTTTCAGTTTTTCACCATTGAGAGTGATATTAGCTGTGGGTTTGTCATATATGGTCTTTATTATGTTGAGGTACTTTCCTTCTATACCCATTTTATTCAGAGTTTTTATCATAAATGGATGCTGTATCTTGTCAAATGCTTTCTCTGCATCTATTGAGATGATCATGTGATTTTTATTCTTCATTTTATTAATGTGGTGTATTACGTTGATTGATTTATGAATGTTAAACCATCCCTGCATCCCTGAAATAAATCCCACTTGATCATGGTGTATAATCTTTTTAACATATTGTTGTATGTGATTTGCTAGTATTTTGTTGAGGATTTTTGCATCGATGTTCATCAATGATATTGGCCTGTAATTTTCTTTTTTTTGTGTTGTCCTTGTCTGGTTTTGGTATCAGGGTAATGTCAGCTTTGTAGAATGAGTTAGGGAGCTTCCCCCCCTCCTCAATTTTTTGGAAGAGTTTGAGAAGGATAGGTATTAAGTCTTCTTTGAATGTTTGGTAGAATTCACCAGGGAAACCATCTGGTCCTGGACTTTTATTTTTTGGGAGGTTTTTGATTACTGTTTCGATCTCCTTACTGGTGATTGGTCTATTCAAATTCTCTACTTCTTCTTGATCCAGTTTTGGAAGGTTGTATGATTCTAAGAATTTATCCATTTCTTCCAGATTGTCGAATTGGTTGGCATATAGTTTTTCATAGTATTCTCTTATAATCTTTTGTATTTCTGAGGTGTCTGTTGTAACCTCTCCTCTTTCATTTCTGATTTTACTTATTTGTGCCTTCTCTCTTTTTTTCTTGGTGAGTCTAGCTAAAGGTTTGTCAATTTTGTTGATCTTTTCAAAGAACCAGCTCTTGGTTTTATTAATTTTTTCTATTGTTTTTTGGTCTCTATTTCATTTATTTCTGCTCTGATTTTTATTATTTCCCTTCTTCTACTGATTTGGGGCTTTGTTTGTTCTTCTTTTTCCAGTTCCTTTAGGTGTATTGTTAGATTGTTTATTTGAGCTTTTTCTTGTTTGTTGAGATAGGCCTGTATTGCTATAAACTTCCCTCTTAGAACTGCTTTAGCTGTATCCCATAAGTTTTGGCATGTCGTATTTTCATTTTCATTTGTCTCCAGGTATTTTTTGATTTCTTCTTTGATTTCTTCGTTAACCCAGTCGTTGTTCAGTAGCATTTTGTTTAATCTCCACGTATTTGTGGCTTTTCTGATTTTCTTCCTATAGTTGATTTCTAGTTTCATACCGTTGTGGTCAGAAAAGATGCTTGGTATTATTTCAATCTTCTTAAATTTATGGAGACTTGTTTTGTGGCCTAATATGTGATCAATCCTGGAGAATGTTCCATGTGCATTTGAGAAGAACGTGTATTCTTCAGTTTTGGGATGGAATACTGTGTATATATCTACTAGGTACATCTGTTCTAGTGTGTCGTTTAAGGCGAATGTTTCCTTATTGATCTTCTGTTTGGATGATCTATCCGTTGGTGTAAGTGGAGTGTTCAAGTCCCCTACTATTATTGTGTTACTGTCTATTTCTGTTTTATGTCTATTAATAATTGCTTTATATATTTAGGTGCACCTACATTGGGTGCGTAGATATTTACAAGTGTTATATCCTCTTGTTGGATTGTTCCCTTGATCACTATGTAATGCCCTTCTTTGTCTCTTTTTATAGTTTTTGTTTTAAAGTCTATTTTGTCTGATATGAGTACTGCTACCCCAGCTTTCTTTTCATTGGCATTTGCGTGGAGTATCTTTTTCCATCCCTTCACTTTCAGTTTGTGAGTGTCTTTAGGTCTGAAGTGTGTCTCTTGTATGCAGCATATATATGGGTCTTGTTCTTTTATCCAGTCAGCCACCCTATGCCTTTTAATTGGAGCATTTAGTCCATTGACGTTTAAAGTAGCTATTGATAAGTATGTACTTACTGCCATTTTTTAATTTTTTTTTCTCAGTGTTTTAGTAGTCCTTCTCTGTTTCTTTCTTCTTCTATACAGAATTGATGGTCACTTTAGTTTGACCTCTGTCTTAAAGCTCTACTCGGTAACTCCCCTCCTCCCTCATGTTTTTGATATCATATCTAACCTCTTTTTTGTGCGTTTGTATCCATTACATTCTTATCATGGAAATAGATAATTTTTCCTATTTGTGGTCTTCTCTTTTCCCCTTAAATCAGTCCCTTTAACATTTCTTGTAGCACTGGTTTCTTGGTGACAAACTCCTTTAATTTTTGCTTGTCTGGGAAAATTTTGATCTCTCCTTCCATTTTGAATGATAACCTTGCTGGGTAGAGTATTCTTGGCTGTAAGTTTTTTCCTTTTAGCACTTTAAATATATCATACCATTCTCTTCTAGCCTGTAAGGTTTCTGCTGAGAAGTCAGCTGATAGCCTTATGGGGTTTCCTTTGTATGTAACTTGACATTCTCTTGCGGCTTTTAGGATTCTCTCTTTATCTTTAATTCTGGACATTTTGATTATGATGTGTCTTGGTGTGGGCCTCTTTGGGTTTATCTTGTTTGGGGCTCTCTGTGATTCCTGTACCTGGATGTCTGTTTCCTTCCTTAGGTTAGGGAAGTTTTCATCTATTATTTCTTGAAATAGATTCTCTGCCCCCTTGTCTCGCTCTTCTCCTTCCGGGACACCTATAACACGGATGTTAGTGCCTTTGATGTTGTCCCAGAGGTCCCTTAGACTGTCCTCACTCTTTTTAATTCTTTTCTCTTTTACCTATTCACCTTGGGTAATTTCTACTAGTCTTTCATCCAGCTCACATATCCATTCTTCTGTATCCTCTACTCTGCTTTTGAGTCCCTCTAATGAATTTTTCATTTCCAGTATTGTATTCTTCATTTCTGATTGGTTCTTTTTTATATCTTCCATTTCTTTGTTGACATTCTCACTGAGTTCATCTATTCTTCTCCCCAGATCAGTGAACATCCTTAACACTCTTAGTTTGAACTCTCTGTCGGGTAGGTTGCTCATTTCTGTTTCACTTAGTTCCTTTTCTGGGGTTTTGCCCTGTTCCCTTACTTGGAATGTATTCTTTTACCTCCTCATTTTGCCTCTTTCCCTGTGCTTGTGTCTATGTATTAGGTAGGTCAGCTACGTCTCCTGCTCTTGGATAGGTGACCTTATGTAAGTGATGCCTTAGGAGGCTTCCAGTGTGCTTCCCTCAGTTCTCAATGTTCCAGGGGTGACCCCTATGTGGGCTACATGTGTCCTTCTGTTGTGGCCTGTTTGCTCTCCCTATAGGCACCCAGGGAGGCCAAGTTATGCTCCAGGCCAGCTGTTGTAATGTTCAGCTGCTTGTATTTGTTGTGGGCCCTTCAGTCTCTTTATCAGGTGTGGGGATCCCCAGTACAGTTGGCTGCAAGTTCTAACTCCACATTTGTGTTGCAGTATTTCTTTTAAGTGAGTAGGCCCCCAGCGTGGCAGGTTGTTAGGCTCAGGGCCTTACAATTGCTGTAAGCCTCTAGCCTATTAGGTGTCTTGTCAGCTCTCTGAGGATTGCAGCTGGGTGGGGCTGGCTTCAGGCACGGGAGCACCCAATTGTTTCAGGCTTTGGAAGGTGGGGCAAACCTCCTATGTGGGTCTTTGAGAAGCACAAGTCTTCTGCAGCTGACAAGCCCTGTTGCCCACAGGTGCACACACACAGTCAACACAGTCCTGACCCGTGTGAGCACCCCGACCTCCCCAAGTGGACCCAGTCTCTCCATGGTGGGAGCCCCACACACTCCGCCACTGCCCCACACTCTCCACCCGCTCCTTGTGCACACCCTGCCCCACTCAAGTCGGCTCAGTTGTCAGGCTGCAGAGAATCCAGTCACCAATCTATGCAGGCCCACACGTTGCCTGAGGGCTTGTTGTTGGGTGGGGCCAGTCTCTAGGGTGGGCTGCCTGCCCTGGCTGAGCTGGATTAAATCGGTGCTCTAGTGGGTGGGGCAGACCCTGGGCTAGCAGGCCTCAGCGAGAACTCCAATGGCGTCTGTGACAGCACGCTCACACCAGGCCACAACAATGGCCGCCGCCACTGTCCCAGTCCCTGGAGAGGTCTCACCCCTCACTGAGATGCACTCAGGGCCTATCAGGTGAGTCTCTTTTCACCACAGCACTGTGCACCTTTCCTTCTGGTGATTTTAGTTTGCTTTCTGAAATGGCTGAGTTTGCTCGCACGCCCTTTAAGAGCCGGTTTTAGTTTCTTTGTGAACTGGGTTTTCTGGGGGTGCTCCCCAATGTTTTAGTAGCAGACAAAGTCAGATATTATGCTGCTGGTCTCGATTGTGCTGGCTCCACAAAATGCCCACAGCGGGGGCGCTCCCGGCTCCGGGCCCTGCGCCTCCCGTGAGGCTGCGTACCTGTGAGCTGCTCCCGGCGGCCATGAAGCTGGCGGCTTGTGAAGGCGGCGTTTTTCTTCTCCAGAATGGAGTCTCTGCCTCTTCTACCTCAGTTAGGATTGTCCGTTGTTGCAGGAGTTCCTCTTATCCAGTTTTCAGTTCTGTCTCAGGGGTAATTTTTCCACGAGTAGTTGTAAATTGGCTGTGTCCACGGGAGGAGGTGAGTTCCGAGTCTGCTTACGCTGCCTTCTGGACTCGAGATCTCCCTCAAGTTTTCTAAGGTAAATGTTCTTAAAAAAAGAGGGAAATCTCTTCCCTTATTTTCAATGGGGGGAATTAAGCCTCATTTTTAATTGGTTATTTGTCCTTACACAAGTAATGCCTACATCTGTGCTTTTCAAACTTTAATGTGAATAAGAATTGCATAGAAAATCATCTTTTCTACATGAAGATTCTCTTTTATGGAATATACTGTGGGGCCTGAGTATCAGCATTCATAACCAGCTCCCTGGTGATGGCAATGCTGCTAATCAGAGGAACACACTTCGAGTGGTAAGGTTAGATGTGGAGCTAAGAGAGGCAGCAAGGACCAGCGACTAGAACCTGAATGTTGGGTGGACGGGTAGAATTGGGTCATTCAGGGTCTTGTAGACCATTTAAGGGACTTTTAGTTTGAGTGAGATTGAAGTCTTGGAGTATTAGAGCAGAAGAAAGACATGTTCTGGTATAGATTTTTAAAGAATCAATCTGGCGGCAACATGGAAAATAGACTGTAGGGGGATAAAGGCATGATGTAAGACTATTGCAATAATTCAAGCGAGAGTGGATTGTGGTTGGAGCAAGGTGATAGTGGAGGAAGTGAAATGTAGTATGAGTCCAGATATATGATGCAGGATATGAGAGAAAAAAGGAAGTCGAGGATGCTCGCAAGGATTTTGGTCTGAGAAGCTAAAAACTGCATGTGCTGTTTATTTCCCCCATAGGAAAAACATGAGTGGAGAGAGCAAATTCGGAGGAGAAAATGAACAGATACACAATAAGAAGGTGGATGTAGGATTTTACCTATATTTTATCTCTAGATACTGTCAGTTGCTCAGATACAGAAAAGAGTAACAAGGGAGGGGATTTAACCAGAGCTGAGGCTCTGTCAGATGGGAGAAATAAGGAATATATTGAGAATGTATGCAAGGGAGTGTTTATACAAAGAGCCATAATATCTAAGTTGGGTGAAGAAAGAATGAGAACAGGAGAAGGAGAGGGAGAGGGAGAGTGGAAAGCTGCTAGGGTCAATAGGTTAGAGAGGGTTTGCTGGAATCAGGGTACTAGAATGAGTGAGCCAGAAAATAGAAGGTAGAGGTTGGAGAGTGGGGTGTGTAAAATTACTATGATGAAGTGAATGAGGTTCTAGGTAATGACATGATGTAATATATAACACAGAGTAGTTGCCTGAAGTATGGTAAATAGCTAGATTATTAGAGTAAAGGAGGTTATGGAACTGAAAGGCAAGGGTATTGGAATGACTGCTCTCTTGATACTGATATCACCAAGGATGTCCAGATTCCTGTGGGAGGGAGGAGACAGTATCTAGATGTCAAATCTTCAAAGAATGAGGGTAGTGACTCCAGAGGTATAGATGACTATCAGAAGGAAGTTTAGTGGCAGTGTAGATTGACCTTCATTCAAAGCTAGGGCTTTGTAGAGAGAATGGAAGGCTCAAGTTCCAGAAGCAGCAATGACGTGCAAAAAGGACGTTTACCTCACCTCCCAGCCCAGAGCTCTGAAGAGTATTGTAGAGAAAAGATGACCACTTGAGAGTGCAACACAGAAAGCAAGGTTCTGTGAGGAAAACCAGGTTTTATTTAGAACAAAAATGTGATGGGGAGGTTAAGAAAAGATGTTGAAAATATCAGTAATATTGCTAATGACTGGTTTAAAAGGTAGAAAGGAAAGTCAATAATTGTAATTTTCCTTTTAGTTTATTTGGTAAAATAGAAAATGTGTGTGTGTGTGCACATTATGTTTTGAGTTTCAGATTCCATTATCATTATAATCATATTGTTTAAGGTAAATGAGGTTGTGTTTGCATCTATAAAGATATGCTTAGTATTAAATATATTTATGTTTTCTTTTGATTTAATACATGAAGGGCATCCTCATGTATATCTCTGATCTTGCCTGATAGGTATTGCTGAAGTCATCAAGTCTAATATTTGACTTCAATGAGTACTATTATTAAATAGAATGATATAATAGTACTCAAGATGCTGAGAGGAGACTTTTCTAACTTGTATAATTCTGAAGATAAAAAATATCTTAAGTGAATTCAGTCTATACAGGGGAGTTGATGGATGCTAACAAATGTGATTTATGGTATAGGTGGTTTCTTGAAGTAATTTTTAAAAGGAGGGAGTTAGAATTTAACATTGATTATAAATTCCCCTATGCTTGATGGTACAGGGATGCTGTTGCTTTGTGACTTACCTAAAACAGATTGTGTTTTACTAAGTGTGTTTTATGGGCTAAGAGAACTGAAAGTCTTTTTCAAAAATCAGGGAAGCAGATCAAATAGGACTTGTCAGAAGATACTGGTGTCATTATTACTATTGTTTATTATATATTCAGTGCTACAATGCGCTCAATGCCATACCTATCATAAAAATTACAGTTCCAGACCCAGACATACACAATCTTAGGTGAAGAGACAAATGATTTAATTTGTTTTATCCTTTAATTAGCTCATTAAAGAAGGTAATGAATGAAGCAGGATTAGGAGTATATGGTGCATTTGGCTTCACAGCCTTGATTTCCTCTCTAAGAGAAAATTTGAAAAATGCATTTTGATGCGACGTCAGTGTTTTGTTTGTCATCCGTCATATTTCTGATTAAACAATAGATAGCATTCATTCTTTTGGAAATATTTTGCCATTTCTAAAATGATGTACGAAAACTGGCTATATTCCATGCTTAATTTAGCATAGTAAATCTACCTTAGTGAGTTGAGGTTTGGAGGTTTTTGTTTTATGAAATGGTGTATCACATTATATTGTATATTGCAGGTAAAGAAGCTAAATCATTTAAATCATTTCCTCTAGTTCTATGAAACAGAAAGTAAGATGCATAGCTTTTAATTTTCCTTGCTATACTGAGAAGTTTTTATTATAATTCAAGTTTTCTGACACCTTTTGAAGACTGTGTTAAGAAATAACATATGGCAAGTTTATTGCAGCGTAAGTCATGACTGGTCTAATCATAATCATTTTTAATACCTTCTTTTTACCAATAGGAATTTTAAAATCTACTGATAGTAACTGGAGAGATAAAATGACTTATCTTTAACAGCTGTGTTTGTTTTTATTATTCATTTTCAGAAGCATGTTCCCATATAACAGGTGCCCCCAAATTGCTGTGGAAATGGTGTACATATTTAGAAAGCCCCCATTTATACTAGGAGTGTTGTTTTGATAATTTAAGAAATATTTCTTAATTCAAATGAACACTATCCTTAATTTCTCAGCAGAGACAGTAATCGAGAGTATTTGGTATGTATTATTTAAAATTTAATCTCATGTTCAATTTCAGGACTATAATTGATATATCTCTTAACAAAGAATATAATCCCAACCAAGTAGACAAAATGCTTGAAAGTGATGTGGCTTAAATCTAAAAAATTTATTGATGTAATCGATTCTAGATTATCTTTTAGCATCAATGTCATCTTTTAAAGTTAGAAATGATGCTTATAAAGAGAATATTGCAATGTGATATTGGAAAGACAAATATATTCTTCCTTTCATTATATGAAAGGCAGTTTGACAATTCCCCTATGACGTGAGCCACAAAGACTTAACTTCTTTCTTAATAACAATATTCATAATTACCATTTTTTGCACATACTCATTTTGCTAGGCTATTCATGAACATTGTCTCTATACTTACAGCAACCCCACAGAACTGTCATCTTTTTATAGATGAGAAGTACATTTGTCAATACCATATTAATAAATAATCTCCAAATCATTGATTTAAGAGTAATAAAAGTTTATTTCTTGCTCAAGAAAATTCTGCTGTGGTCTAGGTGACTCCTCAAGTGTTGCCCATGAGGTAATTTAGGGATTAAGTCTTCTGGAACTTTTGTGGTTTTACTATCTCAACAGGGGGCCTCTACAATAGCAAGGATAGGGAAGAGAACACACAGAGAGCTCACACTGAAACTCACACCCACTCTCTCTATGCTTTAGCTTAGAAATGACGTGTCTCTTCAGTTCACAACACTTTGCCCAAGCTCGTCACATGGATCTGCTTAACCTGAAATGTAAGAGAAAATATTAAATATTTGGTGAGCATCATCTACTCTGACAAATGGGGAGAACACTAAGTCTCAGATCGGTCAAATAAGTTGACTACAGTGTACAACCAATAAAATGCAGTACTTGAAGTTTGGGCCAGTTCTGTCTGTTCCCAAACCTACACTGTTTCTTGTGTATTGGTGTACACCATCCTTTATTTGGAAATAGTGTACTTGGAGAGGCTTGAATGGTTCATTTATTCTCGTGTTATGTCATGTACATATGGGCAATGCAATTTATATGAGGACATATATGGGGAATACACAAATCGAAAATTTCTCTGACAGACATAGAAATATTCAGAATTACAGTACAAGATTTTATAGTTGTTAAGGAAAAATAGACTTCAACTAAAATAATTCATAATTTCATCAAATTTTCACGGATATTTCAGGGTTGAACATGTTCTCTAAGGTCTTGCGATCCAACTAATACATGAACTCCTTCTATAGCAATGTTACCAAAGGTCTTACTATCTAAAGGAGTAAGAACAGGTCAGTTAGAATCAGAGACACCTGATTTGAATCCCTATTGACTGTAGTGGTGGCAGTGATCTCGGTTACTACATATTGAGCGCTGTGCTGGGGATTGTGATGAGCGCTTTGAGACCATTACTTTAATTACTCCCACAGAGAACACTATGAGGTAGGTACTACAGATGGAGACCCAGAGAGATTACATTACTTGTGTTGAGGTTCACAGCGAGACCGATTGGACATTGTGGTCTTGGCTGTAACTACCTTGATAATCCTGACCACTAACTAGTTTTCTGACATCTTGCACAGCTTACTTTACTTTTGAATCTTAGTCACTTCACAATATTTGTTCAGGATGTTATGCTAAGGTACAATTCTCCCATCTTGTATCTATTCTTTTATAGTGATTGGGTGTTCTTCTCCTAATTGTATTTATCATTGACAAATATCACCTTGTTAGATTTAGTTCACCTGATCCATTAACCAAAAAAAACTGGACTATCAGCTCCAGATCACTTCTGGCAACATGTGTCTACCTTATTTAATGAAGGAAATAGTAATTTTTTGTCTATCACATTCTATTTACAAAGTATTGTCAAATTGAACATTTTATTATCTCCTCACAATAATTCTCATGACAGTACCCTTGACTCCCATGTTCTTTTTCTTTCCACCTCACTAGTCCCTCCTCTTTCTTCTTTGTAAGTTCTCCTTCATGTACTCAACTTCAGTTGTCTGAAAACTTCATCCTGGGCCCGCATCCTCTCTACTTACAACCTCTCCCTCAAAGGTTTTCTCTGTCTTCAGGGTGTTAATTCCATTGATATGCTGGAGACTTCCAAATTTGCTTCTTTGGCACCGATCTGCCCATTGAGCTTCATCTTCTACATCCAGCTTCTTTCTCAACTTCATCATTTGGATGCCTAACAGGTATTTCACATTTACAATGTCCAAAAGCGAAGCCTGAGTTTCCCCTCTACAAGTTTCACCAATTCTTTAAGTAAATAATTGAAAATAAAAATCTTAAAAGGTTATTCAGGCCCAGGGATCTAGTACTTTACATAGCAAAAAGTATTCACTCAGACCATGCCAGATAAACGTTGATGATCTTCAATGATAAAAATATGTGATTTTCTTAAAGTCACAGTTAGCAAGGGCTAGTATGGGAATTACAGGTGGGTTTGTTGCTGTGTGTTTCTAGGATGGTTTTTCCTTTACATAATCATCTAAAATTTGATTTCATACGTTACTCTATTTTGTTTAATAAATACATGTTTTATGATAA